>NC_081198.1:41781862-42066862 GCF_902713425.1 Acipenser ruthenus | reverse complement strand
ATGTCTGTTGTGTTAAAACTGGTTGGTTTTGTTCCAGGCAATGCCCTGAAGGATTTGCATGTATAAAAGGGGGCAGAAACCCAGATTATGGATACACAAGTTTTGACACATTTGGTTGGGCTTTCCTATCATTGTTTCGATTAATGACTCAAGACTTCTGGGAAAATCTGTATCAGCAGGTAAGCATTTTTTAAATTTTCGAATGCATTCATTAACTAATTTAAAGTGATTAGTATGCACTGTACCACATATCCTGTTTCTTATAGTTTTCGTGCCACATTACCAGGTTTATATGTCATGTGTTTTTTTGGGGTTTTTTTCCAGACCCTACGAGCAGCTGGGAAAACATACATGTTATTCTTTGTGCTGGTCATTTTTCTGGGATCCTTCTACCTTGTGAACTTGATTCTGGCTGTAGTTGCCATGGCCTACGATGAACAAAACCAAGCAACACTGGAAGAAGCAGAACAGAAGGAGGCAGAATTCCAGGCAATGCTTGAGCAACTGAAGAAACAGCAAGAAGATGCACAGGTTTGTCTTCATCTATTCTTCTATCATTGTCACTTTTGACATCAAGTACTATAGTGTACTTAAATGCCAATGCTTGAGAATGTAACATAAGTCCCCTTACAGTATAAAGATAATCATATCATAAAACAAAGCTATGTATGTATACTTCTGTACAGAGTACCTCCTCTATATCTCTGTCACCATGGATACACATCTCCAGTGGGGGATAATAAGATACGGACTGGCTCCATACCATTTCATGAAAATATTAACCAAATACCATGTGGCTGTTGCTTTTTATATATTTTTTTAACACTGTAAATGTGGTTGTCCATGTTCTCAGCATTTGACTTCAGGCTTCCTAATTCGCTTTTTAACTTATGTCAAAACCTGCTATATGCAGCATACAACACACACACACACAATACTTGTGCAAGTGTCACCAATGATTATTTTAAAATGCACTGTGCAGTAAGCAATGCTGGTGCACTGTTGAAATGTCTTTTGAGTTAAAAGGGTATGTGTGCGGTGGGAAGGGGGTTGTGGGGGCATACACAGGAGTTCTGGGTGGATGCACATAGAATATAACAAAGACCTTTCTAAGAATTGATCTGGAGTCCTGTCCACATGCGTTGGTACTTTTCTATGCCCCAGTGTTTAAAAGGATCTGGAATTGTGCAGTTAGATTTTAGAATGAATTACAGTTAGTGTTACCAAAAAGTCTATGTAAGTGTATCAACCTAGTTATGGAAATTATATATTTTTATTTCGTGATCCTGTCTTATAATCTAAAAGTGGTCACCAGAGATGCTATGGTGGTAAGGTGATCCTTAGCTTCTTTTAAACAGGGGTAGGAAACATTGGCTACTGCAGTCCATTCCATTAGATGACCTTAATGAATTAATTGACCCTGCAAAAAATAATTTAAGTAAGAAGTACCTGGTTGGAACAAAGTATTGCAATGGAATACGCCGGAAGAGCCCATGTTACCTACCCCTGCCTGAAAGGTGTTCTTCAGAGTGAGTGGCCAAACAAAAACCCAATGTTTTGAAACAAAAACGGAGCTAGCCGCGTTTGCCCAGTTTGTTGGTGAATACAGAACCTGCAGGCTAGACCGTGCTTTTTCACAATGCATTACCTTGAATTGTGTTTAGTGGTAGGGCACAGATTTCGATATGCATCAAGTATCAAGGTCCCTATGTCTCTGAATGCAGGCAGCCGCTGAAGCAGCAGCAGCAGCAGCTGCAGCTGCCAATGGGTATGGGGAGTACAGTGGAGGCTGCGGAGTCACTGAGAGCTCCTCTGAGGCATCGAAGCTCAGCTCCAAGAGTGCAAAGGAACGGAGAAACAGACGCAAAAAGAGAAAACAGAAATATGAGGACAAGGGAAAAGGGGACACTGATACATTTCACAAATCAGAATCTGAAGACAGCATAAAAAGAAAAGGCTTTGGCTTTTCTATTGATGGAAACAGGCTTAGCTATGAAAAGAGATATTCCTCCCCAGACCAGGTAAGGTTCCAAAAATACTTTCATGACTAGCTTAGCTTTAAAATGTGCTTTAGTATGGTACTGCAGAACAGTCATAAATAACTTAAATTGTGTTAAGTATTAGGTTTAGTGCAGAACCAAAAACAGCAAAGCCATTTTTAATTGACCTAGTTTTCCTCTTTTGTACAGATACATTGGTACATCTTTGTCAACTGTGGTGTCATTAAGATTGCTCGATCATCTTGAAATATGTCAGAAATAGTCTTGTTTTGTCAAGACATCAGCTGTAAACCATTAAACAGAAATAATTTTGTTTTGACAGTCATTCTGCCAGCACTTAGCTTAGGGATTTTAAGCAAAACTATTTTTTAAACAAGAGTTTAAATAGGTTTGACCCTTTCACCAGTGAAACCAAACATAACTCAGATAAATATCTCTTGCAGTCTCTGCTGAGTATTCGGGGCTCCCTGTTTTCTCCTCGACGCTACAGCAAAGCAAGCCTTTTCAGCTTCAGAGCGCGTAGGGATGTGGGCTCCGAGAATGATTTTGCAGACGACGAACACAGCACCTTTGAAGATAGTGAAAGCAGAAGGGGTTCACTCTTTGTGCCGCATATGCAGGAGAGACGCAACAGTAACATCAGCCAGACCAGTAGATCATCCAGAGTAATGCTTCCCATCAATAGAAAGATGCACTGCAACGTGGATTGCAATGGAGTAGTTTCGCTAGTGGGTGGACCATCGGGGCCAACCTCACCGGTTGGACGCCTTCTGCCAGAGGTGACAATAGATATAAGAAAGGCTTAAATAGTTGGCTTAGGCAATATGGCCTTTGCTTACTCAACTGGGGTTAGCACACAGTAGATGCTTGGTTTGATTAAGTTCTACAGTGCATTAATGTTTTCTAATCTTAACCGTCTAGCACTTAAATATATATATATATAATATATGATAATACATCCAAAACTTAAACACTTGATCAAAAATGTAATATAAAAAACTAAGTCACAGAGACAAATGCTTCGGCAAGTGCCTTTATCAGAGTCACCACTCCCTATAAAATAAATGTATATGAAAGACCAGCTTTAAACCTGAAACATTTAGACCTTTGAGTTGGAATAAAATAAGTAATAAAATAAGTTATATGTTGTATCTCGATTTCAACCATGTATTTGAACTGTCAAAGCCTTAGGCAAGAAAAGACAATTTAGGAAGTTATACTTTACAGACTGTAGCTATAAAGTAGCTTTGAATGGTTTTAATATAAAGGTTTTAATTACAGGCCACCACCACAACTGAAACTGAGACCAAGAAGAAAAGATCTGGGTCTCATCAGATGTCAATGGACTTTTTAGATGAGCCTACTGCAAGGCAAAGAGCTTTAAGTGTGGCAAGCATTTTAACAAACACCATGGATGGTATGTGCTATTTATTAATGTGCTAATTCCTACTGTATATCAAATTCAAATATTCAGGACCAGGGGACACAGTTGGACATAAAGTGGAGAGAGACTTAGGACAGAGGGTAGAGCCCTTAATGAATTAAGAGAGTGGTAAGGGAATGCCATGGGTTATTATTAGTTTATTTAGCAGACACCTTTATCCAAGGCGACTTACAGAGACTAGGGTGTGTGAACTATGCATCAGCTACAGAGTCACTTACAATTACGTCTCAGTCGAAAGACGGAGCACAAGGAGGTTAAGTGACTTGCTCAGGGTCACACAATAAGTCAGTGGCTGAGGTGGGATTTGAACTGGGGACCTCCTGGTTACAAGCCCTTTTCTTTAACCACTGGACCACACAACTAGTTAATTCTGAGTCAGTGGAATAGTTTGGGCCAGACTTTACAAAATGTTCAGATTGACCAGCTACTTGGAACTCTACAAGCATTGAGGAGCCAAATGTCCTCTTCTTGTTTGTTAATTTTTTTATATTTATTCCACTGTGCCACTTGCGCCATTTTAATAAATGAAAAAAAAAATGACAGTGCCACAGAACGAATGAGAAGTAACTCAATGTAAAGATTCCTGAATAGTTTGTTACTTGTTCTGTAACATTACTAGTGTGTTTTTCCTTGTGAGTTTAAGCAGCCTGTATATGGAAAGTAAAATCATTAATTTAAATTGATAATGTTCAGATGATATGACCACAAAATAAAAAAATAAAAAAATACCATTTGATTATTTTTGCTGTTATAGGCTGGAATACTGAAAATTTGTTGACAGGTCAAAATCAGTTTCCTACATGGGAGTTGCTTTGTTTATTTTTATAGACACATCAGAATGCGCCACAGCTGCATTTTATTTTGCATCAGCCACCTGATTAGAGCATTTGAATCAACTCCCATATTTTTCGTCATGCAGTCTATGTGGATTGTGTAAAATGCATTAAGAAAATCCAGGTTGGTCAACATAACCTATTAGTTTATAGGCCTTAGTGTATTATATATTTTATATAATTCAATGCATTTTTTTCTTATTCAGAACTCGAAGAATCACGACAAAAATGCCCACCATGTTGGTATAAATTTGCTAACACTTACCTCATATGGGACTGCAGCCCAAACTGGCTTAGAATCAAGACTCTAGTGAATTTAATTGTGATGGATCCTTTTGTAGACCTTGCAATCACTATCTGCATTGTTTTGAACACATTATTCATGGCCATGGAGCATTATCCAATGACCCAGGAGTTTAATAATGTGCTGTATGTGGGAAATCTGGTAAGTATGATATCATTGTTTGTTGCTTTTGATACACATATTTATGCTGTGGTAACAACTGCATATTATCATCAAAAGAACACTGGTAACGCAGGTTCATACCTCTTCTAGGCTGAGACAGAAGTTTTGATTCCAGCTTGTGTTTTGTTTGCCTTGATTATTGTAAAAACACTGCATTTTGGAAGGTTGTTTCTTTGTATCATATTAACATATTTATTTGTATTTGCTGTTTAAATGCTTACTGTTTGTTAATCCATTTAGTGATTTTATTTTATTATTATTATTTTATAGGTGTTTACTGGAATCTTCACTGCAGAAATGATTTTCAAAATTTGTGCTATGGACCCCTACTATTATTTTCAAGAAGGCTGGAACATTTTTGATGGCATTATTGTGAGCCTTAGCTTAATGGAGCTTGGTCTGGAAAATGTTGAGGGGCTGTCTGTCCTGAGGTCATTCAGATTGGTAAATATGTATTTAAGAATATGTTATTGTCTCTGTCATTTTTTCTCTAATATCTGACAGAAAAAGAGAAGAAGAATATTTCCTTATTAAATGGTATAGATAAATGTTGTTCCATTGAATTACATTACAATAAATTAAAGTCCAGGAAGTAGAAGAAACTTCTACATGTTAGAAGACTAATACAAAAATTAAATTAGGTGCATGTAAATTACTTTTCTCAGTTAGTTCTCATGTTGAAAATGAATCTTGATCTATTAAGAACATCATTCTCAATTTCAGCTGAGAGTGTTTAAATTAGCCAAGTCCTGGCCAACGTTGAACATGCTCATCAAGATCATTGGCAATTCTGTGGGAGCTCTTGGAAACTTGACTTTGGTGCTTGCCATCATTGTTTTCATTTTTGCTGTGGTGGGAATGCAGCTGTTCGGAAAGAACTACAGAGACTGCGTTTGCAAAATTGATGAGAATTGCGAGTTACCACGCTGGCACATGTTTGATTTCTTTCATTCCTTCTTGATTGTGTTCCGAGTACTGTGTGGAGAGTGGATTGAGACCATGTGGGACTGCATGGAGGTAGCTAGTCAGAGCATGTGCCTCATTGTATTCATGATGGTTATGGTGATTGGGAACCTTGTGGTAAGTAACCATGTTATGCTAACTTCTTAACTACATTTTATTCTGGCTTTACTTCTGTACTCCCCGTCTTCACTACACATAGAAGTTAGGTGTAATACTATTGATTTATTGAAGGTTAAAGTTAAGAAATTCAGAAATCAATTTGTGAAAACAATTGCTTTAAAATTGATTTTTGCGAGTGACATCACAGCTTAGCATATTATTTGCAATACCCAATATGATTAAATGCATAGATGCCATCTACTGCATAGTGAACACTCATCTATTTCTATTGCAGGCTAGTATTTTAAGTTGTTCATAGTTATAAATAATATAGAGATTGATCTATAAAATGGTTTGCAAATCTTTATATTTTTTTTAAAATGCTGTTTGCGGTGCTTTTATTTCCCAGGTATTGAATTTGTTCCTGGCTTTGCTTCTGAGCTCATTTAGTGCAGACAATCTTGCTGCTACAGACGATGATAGCGAAATGAACAATCTACAGATTGCTGTAGGAAGGATTCAGAGAGGCATTGACTTCACGAAGAAAACCCTCAGAGAATTCTTTCAAAACACGTGCATAAGAAACAAGAAGGTTCTTAATGAAATCAAACCCCTTGGAGAGCTGCACAACATGAAAGACAGCTGCATTTCCAATCACACAACAGTCGAGTTAATCAAGGAGCCAGATTTCCATAAGGACGACAATGGATTACGCAGGAGTGTGGAAATGTACGTGAATGATGAAAGTGATTACATGTCCTTCATCCATAATCCCAGCTTCACGGTGACAGTGCCAATTGCAGTGGGAGAGTCCGACTTTGACAACCTCAACACAGAGGAATTCAGCAGTGAATCGGACATTGAATGCAGCAAAGAGGTAGGAAAAAGTATTTCAGTTCTCTCAAACTTCTTGTTTTTAGTATCAGCGTTGCTGTTCTTAAAATTGATGGTTTCTTGTAAAGCAACCAAGTTCTATGTTGTATGGGTGAAGATTATATCCAATAAATGTAGCAATAATGGTGATTTAAAAAATAAGACTAATTCAGTGTTTGTACAATGTAGGTATAAAATATCTAGTCTGAAAAATTTAAGTTCGTATTTTTGTTGCACGGCTTCAGAATACATTTGGTTTTAGATTAAGTAGTAGACCTCAGCTTTAATACAGTGTACCAGAATTGTATTGATTCAGGTAGTCCAAATGGGCATTTAAATGTAACCTACTACAGTAATACTACCTTTTGGTACTGATATACAAGTAGAGCAGCTATTCTGAATGTGTTCACTTAAGCAGCCCCTAGTAACGAGTGTACTCACCAGGTCATAACAGAGAATTTGTTGCGTCTGGCTGACCGAGCAAGAAGCTCAGGGGATGAAGATTACACATTGGGCTTTTTGAGGTTATTGTTAAATTCAGTATTCATGCTCTGGGTAAACTGTATTTGTAAAATGAGGAAATTAGGAAGTCAAGTTGATTAATGTTTAGGCTAATGCCTTTGTAAGTTATAGTATTCGCAGCAGAGTTTGAGTGTTAGAAATGATGGATAAATAAGGAGGCCCTGCTCATCAGGGTACCCTGTCCTTTACTTAAAGGTAGTTTTATACAGTAATAGGCCTCTTCAAATATTTAATACTTTCCTGTATCCTTTTTTTATGTAATTCAATTAAAAATACAAAGGGGCAAGGAAGTGCTGTGCTTATGGCTGAGATCTTTGAAAGATATTTGTGAATGTGGGTCATGTTTTTAGAAAAGTGATGTAAACTGACAAAGAGGAGCAACACAGTGTTTAGCCAACAGCAATCTTTTTTTCAGATCAAAATCACTGAAGTAACAGTAGGAGAAATATTTTGAAGCTTGTCAAGATTTTTTTTGGTTTGTTTGTTTTTGCAAAATTTCACTGGAAAAGAATAGAAAAAATGCTGATGAAATTCATTGCTTGTTTTGTTTTTTTAAATTGCTCCCTGTGCAATAATGTTGGAAAATGTACCTTAAAGGAAGATATATGAAATGCTTTTGGTGACTGTACTCACTTGCGTTTAAAAACTATCCAATTAAATATGATATTGTAAATATTGTAAAAGATTATCCCTAGAACCACTTTTAAAATGTATTATAAATAGGGCTTATGATTTTTTGTGTTTTACCCATTGATATCCTCCTTTAAGAATTTGGTTGATATCCATTCAGCCATGCATGCAGCACTGTCTCTCACAGTGCCTGAGTAAAAAGAGTTAAAGTGCCAGGTCGCCGACGGGATATTTGATATTGGGCAGACCCTAAAAGGTTAATGGTGTTGACACATTGCTCTGCCGTAAAGACTGCACAAGAATCACAATAAGTTTTAATTAAAAATTAAACAGTATAGCTGTGAATTAACAGTGAACAATATACTAAAGGTTACAGTTCTATTATATTACAGTTCCATTCAAACAATTGTTGAAAATAAACAGTAACTGTCAATTAATCTTCTCTTTAAACATACTTCTTCATAATGTGTTTTTAACTCTTACTGGGTCCTCTATTGAAGCAAGTGAAAAGAGTGGAATAAAACAATAACGGATCAAACTAGCAAAAGACAACTAAGCAGTTGAATTGTTGTTCAGTTTCTTATTAGTTTAATGTGGTTTACATTATTTTATTTGCTTGTGCACTTACCTATGGACAACATTTTGTGTTGTTCGTTCTACTGATAAGAATGTGTCTGTCATTAATGGCAGCTTCTTCAAGGCCTGTATGAATAGTATAGAAAAATGGGATCATGGGATTCCATGGGCTTTCTGGATCTGTCTGCCCTGTGCAATTAGCACAGTAGATGTGATGGAGCCATCAGATCACTATGAGTACAGATGGGTGGCTGAGCACTTCTCTCAGGGGTGCAGTTTCTATGTTATTTGTTTGATAACTGCCAATGCGTTTTTTATAAATGGTTCATTTGAGTATGGGATTTTACCAAGCTTAACCTATCTGGTTATTATTGCAGCTGTTTTCAAGAAGCTCCCCAGGTTTTCATTGAGAAGAGACTTGTAAGACCAATTTATTGTACATAACACTAACATACAATGACTGCCAATGCCATATAAGCAAAAACAAATAAGGATTGCTGATTTTTCTTTATATATGCCTGATCATGTTACAGACCCCTTTTTTGTTTCATAATTCCACAGCTGCTCTGATGCCAGACACCCTGTTTTTCTTTATTTCATTTTAAGTTCAACATTAGCTTCTTGGCAATATTAAAATACCGTAGGTGCTGAATGAGCAGTTCCACCTTTTTCACTGATTTCAACCTCATTCTGTTTGACATTTTTTTAAATTTATTTTTCAAACATGATTGTTCAATATTCAATGGGCACCTAAAGCTTGATAAAGCCCAGTTATACAAATACATGGATTTTGCCTTTGTGTGCCAAAATGCATTTGTAGACTGGTTCATTGCCCTGTCATTACTACAGCATTTAACTATAAATGCTGCTCATAATAATGGAATGATGAATGCAAACCATTTAAACATTGCACATTTCAGAAACCTGCAATAGACTTAAAGTGCATTATTTTCCAAGCTATAAATTAGCAGGGATTCAACTAATCATAATAATACAAACAGACGTTGGTGTTCGTTTTATCACAAGAGCAGATCTTGAACCCCACTTAGGTCACTTTGTCTTTTTAAATTGATTGTTATTGAGGCCTCAGGGTCATTATTTGAAACCCTGATGTATTTTGGTGTATTTCGGTGTATTTCACCTAGTTTCAGATTCAAATATTGCAGGATTCATGAGCATATGCTTTATTTTCATGTTAAACAAAGAACAATAAATACACTCTAGGTGAGATGGTGATGATGATGATAATGATATTTAAGGTCAGAAGAAATGTATATTGAAATGTATATAGTCCCACCTACCAGTATATAGCATGCTTACACCATCCCCAGCTCTGCATTAGCTGGTTATCACAGCAGCCATTACTGTACATGTATATGATACAACCAGAGTTTTGGAATGTAATAAACTGTAATATAACAGTGGTACACATACTTGCCAGGTTTTTTTTATTGGAAAAAGATGGAGATTTATCAAACATTATGAATCTTTTCTATGCTATTCTGTTTAAATGGTGCAGGTGTAGTTGCTCAATTGTAGTCTGTTCTATGGATGTCTCTTGTAAAATATTATAAAGTCTATTTTGCTTTCTAAGCAATAATAGAGCTTAAAATGTAATTTCTGTTCTGCTCACAGAATAGTGAACAAACTTCAACTTAGAAAGAAGTTTGTTGATGGAAGATTGAAATTAAGAATCAATTCATACATATTAAAATTGCTGCCTGTTTTTTTTTTAAACCATCTTAAATTCATAGGTAAGCTTTTATGTTATCATGTCAGGTATGTGTACCAATGTAATCTGTTTTGCACACAAAATATCTACACAGTAGTACAGTACAGTAGTACAGTGTACAGTAGTGGTGCTGTTAAGCTAATGTGAAAATCTCCCTTTTTAAAACGACTGAAGCTTGGATACTGCTTACAAACAAGTGAATGGAATTATGTGTTTTCATGTCAATGTAGAACTGGTAAATTAGGGGGTAGATTAAGATTGTCTTCTGTGACTGTCAATTTATACAATCTTTTGATCACACCATGCAGTTTAATCTGCAATAGACATGAAAATACTTATATGCACTTTTCTATAGGTTAGGTCACAGGTTTGGATGAAAACCACACTGTTAATATTGCATGCCATAGAGTTTGTGAATAAATAAAAAATGAGTAAAATCAAACCTACAGCATATGCATAATATGTTTGCATACTTACATATCTAGGATACCTACAGAGTTTAAAGTTTGTTTTTGAAACATTGTTTTCTGTAGGTACTTTTGATGGTCTCGGCATGAAATTATGATTACAACAAGAAACAACTAACTGGATTCCAACCCTATGAGCTTGCCTATAGGAAAGTAGCCTTGCATTGACTGTTTAACAAAATAAACAAGGAATTTAGTAACAATAAAATCCCTACCCATTAGTCACTGCACATCAACTATGTTGTAAAGGCTATATAATAGGATTATTATTGCAGCAACTAAATCAGTTCAGCTCCTCCGAGGGAAGTACTGTCGACATCCAACCACTTGGAGAAGGAGAACCGATAGAAGTGGAACCTGAGGAATCCCTCGAGCCTGAAGCCTGTTTCACTGAAGGTGGGTGTGAACAAATTATCTGGAGGTCTGTTTGAATGCCATAACATGGAAATCTGTATTCTGATTTCATGATTTACTGTAATACCATTAATACCATTTTCATTCTGAAGCTTGGCTTTCTGAAATGCAGAACAATGTAAGCTCTATCTATTAAAATGATTGACAGTCTAAGTATTCTGCATAGCACAGTGTGACAGCATAACATTAAAGCATAATATTAAGGATCTGCTTCCTATATCAGTGGCTTTTGCAGATGAAATATATCAGCAGTGTGTTAGCTCTTAATGTGTATCTTCAGCGATTCAGCTCGTATGGAAATAATGATTCCCTTCCCTGTGCATTAGAATCCAGATATATCCTACTAATCCTGTTAAATATTACAACACCTATAATATTAAAAATTATAACTTAGTTCCGTTTCCATGTCAATCTCCTCAAAGCTGAGGATTATATAAAATCCTGCCATGTATTACACAGGGTTTTACAAAGATCCAGACTTCCTTTGTAATATGTACTGTATGCTGTACTGTACTTCACTAATTATCTTTTGGGGGCTTGCTGTGGTTCACTTTCAGTTTTTTGTATTGTCCTTGCTTGGCTTCACATGCACGCTGACAAGGGGGTTGAAGTAACTACAGGGACTTTTTACCTTACTGCCATGGATGTCAGTTCAGGATTTGTGTTAGGATTTTTTTTCCTAACATTGGGACTTAAATAATAAACCCCATGGCCAATGGATAGTCAAGACCTGCATGACCAGATCTCCAGGCTGCATTCATATTTGAGCCTGGTGGATGGAGTCCAGATGCAAATTAATGACCTTCTGATGCATGCCCTTAACACCAACCCAAATAGGCAGATCGCTGTTTTACTTGTGTGGTATTTGAATGCTAATTTTCTCAAAAGGAACAAAAAGAGAAATGGGGTTTGCCATTAAATTCTTTTGGCCTTTGTACTGTTTAATGGAGATTGCCTAGTTCTTTACAAGAACAAGTTCCCCCACAGTACTACCCAATGGGGATTACTGATTTAGTACTTGCCTCAGATGAAGATAATCTTAAGAGAGAAGAGTACAGAGACAGAATGTGTCAAAGCAACAGTGATTGTGCTGTATTAGAAAAGACAGTGGGAGGCACGTAGTGTCGGACAGGGGGTTCTGGGGCCCAACAGGGAAATAAGAGCAAAGGGCCGATTTAACTTGGTACATATTAAACAGCAAAAATGTGATTCTCTTTTTTTAGGCTAGGGGGCCGGCAGGCATTCAGGAACCAAAGGGTTAAGAAGCTCTGAGAAGCCGAGGCATCCTAATTGTTGCTGTTCTATCTATATCAAGTTATGGTTTTTGTAACTGTAAACACACAAAAATGTTCAATATCTACTGAGTATTTGTTATTATTTGTTTATTTAGCAGACGCCTTTATCCAAGGCGACTTGCAGAGACTAGGGTGTGCGAACCATGCATCAGCTGCAGAGTCACTTACAACTACGTCTCACCCGAAAGACAGAGCACAAGGAGGTTAAGTGACTTGCTCAAGGTCACACAATGAGTCAGTTGCTGAGGTGTGATTTGATCCGGGGTCCTCTTAGTTACAAGCCCTTTTCTTTAACCACTGGACCACACAGCCTCCTATTTATTGAGTACAAATACATGCAAGAAGGACCAAAAGTTTGTCACTATGTTGTGGTTCTGAAGCTCAAAACATCATATTGGCACCTCATGGTTAAAATTACTGACACAAAAAAAAACGTCTTGAAAACAAGTTATGATTAACAGATCATAAACCTAATACTTACTTGGAGATAATTATATAGATTAAAGTTGTTTGTAACAGATAACAATAATATAAAATTGGTTGTTTGGTTAAGTGGGAATATCACTTCATATGAGCTCTCAGTCGACCCTGTAAACTGTACATCTATTATTTGACAAAATGTCTAGACATCCCATTATCCTTTCTATCCTATTTTATTTCCTGCCTATTGCATTTCAAGGATGTCATTAGTATCCTAATACAGGATAATACTGTAATCTGCTTTTTAAATTACACTAATACTTTTTTTGATAAGTTTACATAAGCACTATGTAAATAGCTTTGAAAAAGACAATTGGGAAATGCTATTTTCTGTATGTTCAGTGATTTCCCACTCCCAGTGCAAGCCTGGAGTCACTCAGTCCTCATGTGCTCTAGTTGTTTTTTTCCAGTGAGCACACAATATGCTTTGAAAGTTATAAAAGGGTAATTTAAAAGTAGTTGAACGGATTAGAACTAGCAACAATAATGATGATATCATATATTGTAACAAATGTCCTGTTGGACCTTTTAGGCAAAGAATTCAGTGAAATTATTATAGTTAATTAATTAAACCAGATGAATTAACACAGTCAAATGGTTGTCTTGAAGGTATGGACCAACACACTGCTTAAAGAACAGAATGAGCAGTTAAAGCATTAATAATTCTTAATTAAATTACCTTCTATGCTTTCCCTTTTGTTTTGTGTAGTTTGGAGTGATTTTGCACTGCAGTTGGGCTTCCAGTCAGCCACTCAGTGTGTGTCTGTCTGCGAAGAAGCCATTTTCTGGTACCTTTGCCTCCAGGGGAGTGCAGCAATCAGTTCAACTGAAGCAAAAACTGTGAAGCTGACATCACAGTGTTTTGATTAGGAAGTGGTTTTCTCTCACTAGGCTTTATAGATAGCTACCTTAAGTTGGGACTGTTTCTGTCTAAGATGTATATTTTTTTGTTTGTTTGTTGTTGTTTTTCTTTTTACCTGAAAGCATGTCAGAGTGGTTACAATGCATGTTACAGTATGATTAATGCAAATACTGTAGCATGTTTTTAATAACAAAATCTGTCAAACATATGCATTTTACCTATATATGTACATTTTATTTATTTATTTATTTATTTATGTTTTATTAATTTAGGATGTGTACGGAAGTTCCAGTGTTGTCAGGTGAACATAGAGAAAGGCAAATGGAAATTGTGGTGGAACCTGAGAAAAACGTGTTTCAGGATTGTCGAACACAACTGGTTTGAAACGTTCATCATCTTTATGATCCTTCTCAGCAGTGGTGCGTTGGTAAGTGCAGTTGTTATTGTAAGGAGTATTGTGACATGCTTCCTTCTCTCTATTAAGAAGTAATCAGATATTAAAGTAGAAAAGCGTTCAATTTTCATGTTTTTCATTCCTTGATTCCGCTGTTATACCCCTATTACACACAGCTACTGTGTCAGTACTATTCAATAGAAAGCATCTCAGAAACGTACACTTAAGGGAGGTGAAGACAGGTTGTGAAGTCAGTAATGTAGTTTAATGGCCTACTAACCATGTCAACACAGATTTGTGGTTTTCCCAAACAGATTTCTATTTCCGTAAATCTTTCAATGGGATCTTAGGAAGACATAATAAACAGTTTCAAACCAATTCTCTTATCAGCATGTTAGGAATACTTTATGTCATCTACCGTACAAGCTTCTAATATTTTATTCCTTACCTGTTTGATATCCTATTATGGGTCTGCTGTGTGATGATCTGTTGTTGTTCCTGTTTGGAATTGTTTTCTGCTATGTTGACTACCTTTTCCAGAAGAAAATGCTTCTGAAAACACTCAAGGCTGTGGGTAAGTAATGCGCTGAAGCATACCAGGGTGGCACAAGCTTAGGTGAACAATGTTTCACCTATGGGTGTCAAAATCAGAAGCAATTTTTTTTCTGGAATAGGTGAACATACATAGAATATTATTAAAATGTATAATAGTATACCTTTAAAAACTGTAACTATTGCATCATTTTAGATGTTGCTTTCACACCATGTCCTCAAGATGCAACTGTACACCCTTGTAAAGTTTCATCATATATTCAATACATAATAAAACATATACAGATCAGAAGTATAGTTTATAACGGTAACACTTAAACATCAGAATACATTACTGCAAACATCATGCTTGATAACTGAAAAGGCGTGTCGAGTTGAAGCAAGTGCACTAAAAACAAGATATGTTATTTAGCAGCCATGCTGTTATCAACTGAAGATGCTAAACTGTGGTCATAACTATATGATATCTAGAAAAATAGCCTGACCATATCAACTGTTAATAAGTTTGCTGTCATCCTTTTAAAGATTTATCACATTGAATGAAAAAAAAACTAAGAGAGTGTTTTCATGCAGGCTTTTGAAGATATTTACATTGAGCAGAAGAAGACCATCAAGATCGTGCTAGAATATGCTGATAAAGTCTTTACCTACATCTTCATTTTGGAAATGCTTCTGAAGTGGGTGGCTTATGGGTTTGCGAAGTATTTTACCAATGCCTGGTGCTGGCTGGACTTCCTGATTGTTGATGTAGGTATTCTTACTTTAAATCTACGTCAATGTTACAATCCTGAAAGGTGATACATTTGTATCCTACAGAGTCCAGGTGGTCCTGTTTAAATTCAGTGGTTTCCATGACAACACAAATATATCAGTTAATCTTAGGTGATGTTTCTTAATCTATTAGCGTTAAATGCCTCTGAGACATATAGATTACATAAAAAGATAAAATAATACAGATGTCCTGTAGCATAATGACAATATATGTACATTAAGCATTGTGTTTGCCCTGTTTGGTTTTTTATACTGTTTTTTTTTTTTTTTTTGGGGGGGGGGGGGGTTTATACATTTCACAATACACTGGTTTACATGCTATTATACATACTAACACTTTAATAATGTGTATTCTCTTCTTTCTTAGTTACAATGCTGGACTTGTACCATTTACTAGTGCTGCACTAATCAAGCATATTTGAAGATGCCTGTTTCTAATCTACACAATCAAGTCTGTGAATAATGTTTACTAACATTTAACATGACTGATGATGCAGCATCATTATAAATTAATATTACATTCATTAACAAAATGATGTATTGTATTGTGAATTTGGATCTTGTTGCTGATCTGAGATGTTCAGATAAGCTCCAAATGATGTTTAATATTTTACAGCCTGGGCCATTTTGCTTTAGATATTGGATTAATTTGAAGGCTATATTTGAATTTAGATACAAGGAGGTGTCATTCCAAAGTGGCATAAAAAAACCTCTAGACATAGACATTTTAAGAATACCTAATTTCCTTTAATTAAACTATTGTAAATATAGTAGGGCAGGATTTAATAATAATAATATAGTATAGTCTAGCACCAAAAAAAAAAATCATCATAGCTTGCATTCAAATCAGTACTTATCAATTTTCTATTCCTGGTTTCAATCCACCTTCAGCCATTTAATAAAATTGTGGAAGGCATATGTATGATGTAAAATGATTTGAAACTGAAATTCTGATAGCTTGCAGTAGTTTAATATTTGCTGACATTTTTTCACAATAACGGAACATAAAACTAAACTGTTGTCCATGTGAAATTCATTATTCAGGTTAATGTATTTCCGTGGATTACTTTTTCAGTGTCATATATTGTCGTATTGCACTCAGAACTCATCACATGCTGTCATGTAATCTTTATAACAATTCACAGTCCACTTTCAAAGACTGCCGATGGATGCTGTTGTTGAATGTATTTCATTACAAGGCAACTTGCCAGCAATAGTAAACGGACCCATTTAACAATCCCATTGATTCAGGTAGATTTTTTTTATTATTTCCTTACTGGCTGTGGCACTGGAGTATGATCAGTTGGCTGCTATCAGGTCTCAAGAGAACATTGAGGCCTCTAGAAGTAATATCAAGATGTGATACGGCCAACACCTGGTCAGGCAAATAGTACATACTCACTCTTCTTTGTTAGTTGTAAGCCACTTATGCTCCTCTTTGTTTTGTTTTTTTTTGGACACTTATCTTCATGTTTTCCCACAACTAACATTTCTTTAAAATCTTGATAAGAATCCCTGGAGAGAAAATGTCCCACCGGCATGTTTAGAAGAATTTGTATTTCGGCTGTACACTCAAAGGAGAATCATTGCTTTTGTTTTCATGTAGGTGTCTTTAATCAGCTTAACAGCCAATGCCTTGGGCTACTCGGAACTAGGTGCCATTAAGTCTCTTAGGACACTGCGAGCATTGAGACCTTTAAGGGCCCTGTCACGGTTTGAAGGGATGAGGGTAAGATAGAAATAAGAACCAGAACTACTGCATGCATATGAGTGGGAGTCCTTGCATGTAAAGCAGAAATCAGGAATAACTGTAATAATGTATCTATCTTTCACCCTGTCACATTTGACACATTAAGATGCTTCCCTACATGAGTTTATATGCTACCATAAAGAACAGTTTTACTGATTGGTCATACCAAAAAAAAAACATATTCTGCTCTTAAATATCAATTAACATTATATTGATATTTTTGATGGTTGGTTATACTTTGCCAAAAAGGCAGTGTACTTTCCAGTTACGTGTGTCTGTTATTATTTCAGAGCCCGTCAGTAAGACAATTCCTGCTATCTTTGTACTGATACGCAGTCTAGAGTTGTCTTGTATTCATTTTGATCTAAATGTGTGTCCTGTGTACTACCTTGGCAATAATTGCATAACGTAACTACTGTATACCTTTTCGGGTGTAATATTTCATTGGAGTGGTTTTCTCTTAATAACAACATTGTATGTCACAAAAACAAACCCGTAAAAGCTTTTACATTTTTTTTACAGAAAAATAATTCTATAATTTAGATGCAAAGTTTTGCATAACTCAACTCATTTCCCACAGAAAGAAATAAGAACACAGTACTAGATGCTGTAAAGTGTCACTGGAGGATCTTTAATGTTGTGCCTCGAATAACATTTCAGAACAGTGTTACCTGGTTGAAGCATCAGTGCACCAAACTACTGCATTAACAGTTTAACGTTTAAGTTTGAAATGCAGTAACTTGTTGAAGGTCATTAAATAAGTGCATGCTTAATTATACTACAGTCTTAGTCAGAAATGTTAAATAATGTTTACTTCTGCAATTGAAAATCTTTTTTTTCTCATCTGCATGGCTAAACTCTTTATCATTTGATTTTGATCTCAGTTGATGTTTTATGTTGTATTGTATTTTTATGTGGCATGCTGGTTGCATTTAACAGATTTTCTTTATTAGTATATATATTTTTTTCCATTTACAGTAAACAGATTTTGTGGCTTCATCGTGCTACTACAAGGTTTTTCTTTCTTTTTGTTTTTTCAAATACCATCAGTATCATTTTGTGACTTATTAGCAGCACCTTTGTTTTCCTTGTAGCTTTCCATAACTAGCATGTCCTGGATTATATTCACATTTGTATGAGCTGTTTATTGCTTTTGTCTGAGTTTTCCTATTTATTTACATAATTAACAATCCTAAATACAGTAGTAAGTGTTGTTAAACAGAATATTACTGTTTTCCCTAATTGCTCTTTTTGCTTTGATCTAGGTGGTCGTCAATGCTCTCCTTGGAGCAATTCCATCCATCATGAATGTGCTCCTGGTCTGTCTTATATTCTGGCTCATTTTTAGTATAATGGGTGTGAATTTGTTTGCTGGGAAGTACTATCACTGTGTTAACACCACGGATGGCGAGCGCTTCCCGATTAGTGTTGTTAACAACAAGAGCGAATGCCTGATGCTGAACCAGAGTGCCCGCTGGAAGAATGTGAAAATCAACTTTGACAATGTGGGGGCCGGTTACTTGGCTCTACTGCAAGTGGTAAGACTTGATTCCTGCAAGTACAGCTGAGGCCAAAGGTTTTGCATCCCGAAGAATTTTAAGATTGAGACATAAGTACAAAAATTAAAACTTTAGGAACATAATTTAGATCTTTTATTTAACATCAAGTAATCAAAAGAAAGCACAAAGTGATATTGCAAAACCCTACCGGAAGCCATACTAGTTGTACAGTATTACATGTTAGATTTCAAAATGTCAAATTTTATGGAAATATGTATATGGAATATGGAAAACTACAAAGCTGTATGTAATTCAACATGTTAACGTAACATTATTCAGCAGGTTCCATTTGACTTTATGAAGCTAAATTAGTTTAGGTTACATTAATGTTAGGGTTCAGAGTCAGTGCATCATAGTGATTTCATTTCCATTTAAACATTTCCATTTAAGTTCTATAAGGCCCACAATTGATGAGAGCATTACCATAATACAGTAATAATCAGAGCAAAATGTGGTGTTATTATTATTATTATTATTGTTGTTGTTGTTGTTTATTTATTTGGCAGTCCAAGGCTAAAACTTCACTCTGTCGTATACGTTGAGGTTAATATAACAACATTTTACCACTTGTAGCTGTACATGTTTTTCTCATGTTACCCAGCATCCTTGTTAAGGGGTTGGTGGTGGGTACTCAGTCTAATAAGACAGAGCAGTAACCTCATAAGCTTTCACTACTAAACAAAATACAGGCATTCTAAAGGCGTGTTTATTTACTATGAAGTAGCTCAGCAGGAATTCAAGCCCTAGGAATTAATTTAATCTTCCTAAAATAATGCATTCATAGAGCTGAAAAATGCCCAAAGCCTGATGAGCGTGCCTTATTTAAATCACTTAATGAAGCCTTTAGAGTTATCTCTACAGATTTGAGATATGAAGCATACACTTGGGCTATTAGACGGGATGGATGGTAATTCTTCTTTAATTTCTAGAGGTTGTTGTGCCTGAATACATTATGTCAGAGAATGTTGTATACAGTACTGCATCCCTGTGAGTCTGAAACCTGTTTCGACTTTTATATATTTACAGGCCACATTCAAAGGATGGATGGACATTATGTATGCAGCTGTGGATTCACGTGATGTACGTTTTTGCTTGTCAACTCCCATATGGAAAGAAAATATATATTTATATATATTTTTAAAATATGGTCTATGTGGTTCATGCATGTAAAATATATATATTGAAATAAATATATTTCATGAGCAATACATTAATCAAAATGTAATGTTTCTATCAGAGGAAGATCAGGTACAGTATAGAATCAATGGTTTGAATCACTACATGTACCTGTAGTAAGCGATTATAGATAATGCTGGTCATGTATTACCTGTGTGGTAAATATTAAATATTAATTGTGTGATAAATGATATTTTCAAAAGTACACTGTTAAATTTATTAGTGGCCAACTAAACTGAAGAAAGTTTATTTTTGGTTCCGCTATATTGAGTTGGGAAATAAATAACTTGCCTTTATAAAGATGCATTAACATGTTTATTAATATAGCTTGGAAGAGTTAAATAGGGTTAAAATGTACAAGCATACCACAAATGATCAGTACACTGTTAATTGATGTTTACTTTTTCAGTTGCAGTTCCAACCTGATTACGAAGTTAATCTCTATATGTACCTGTACTTCGTTATATTTATAATCTTTGGATCCTTCTTCACATTAAACCTTTTCATTGGTGTCATCATTGACAACTTCAATCAACAGAAGAAAAAGATAAGTATTTTACTATTACCCCAGCAAAAGTAGATGGAGGTGGGGGAATTAAAAAAAAAAAGAAAGTGAAAATTATAACAGTGGTCTTTGTTATTTTCCTGTCTGAATTTTGAAATATTGAGAGTAGTGAAAAACTAAAAGATTGTTATGCAGTAAAGTTAGAATTTGCATACAGCTGTTTGAATTCATTTTTTCCATGTGGTATTGCCTGCGTCTGTATTATTTCTAGCACAAAGTAGACTTAACAAAAACCCAGGTTGTAGAAGTGACGCATGGTGTTGGGGGTGCAATAGGCTTTTTATTCCCTCAGGAGGGCTTGGCATTTCACTTCCAGACAGCAGCAGCATAACTTTTTTCATAAATGCTTGATGTTGAGTTGGCTGGAGGGTGTACTGCATCACATAGTAATTTACATTAACAGGTATCTGACTCAGCAGTCTCCGTTCTTTAAGCCACCAGCATCTTTCTGCGTGACTATATAAGTGTTCTACATTACTGTCACTAAACTTGACCTTTGTGGTATGTCAGTCTAATTTAGCTGTAGTGACCTATATTAGCATGTACATGGTTATGACTATTTTATTTATTTATTTTTTTGGTCAATTACTTTGGGGGTCAGGATATCTTCATGACAGAGGAACAGAAAAAATACTACAATGCAATGAAGAAGCTTGGATCAAAGAAACCACAAAAGCCAATTCCTAGACCAATGGTAGGGAGAATATTTATTGAGGAAAATTAATGATTTACATAATATAGTTACTGTTGGTTGCCAGGTTTTGAGGTGTTTAATCTTGCACAAGGATAACATTTCTTTCTTTATTTTTTGCCAGAGATGAGAAACAGCAAGTGCTTTCTAACACTGCTTTCTAGATGTTCCTAGGCTGCTTGCATTTTATATTTCATCTGCAATCCTGGGCAGTGTCACTAAACAAGACCCTATCACTTTCTTATATAGTGGAACTCATTCACCCATGGCTATACAATAGGTCTTAATTACGTACTGTGAATCAAGCCAGGTCTCTTTCCCCAACTTAGCTCATGTACATGTGTGGTTATAGTGGATAGCCTAAGCTATTTCGTAATCTTGAGTGCATGCTGAAAAGTTTTGAGGGGAACTGAATTTTGTTTTGTCATAACGTATCCTTGTTTTTCACTGTGATAATCTTTTTTTTATGGTTGACCTTGGACAGCTGAGATGTATGCATGTTTCATGAGTTAAAAAAAAACATGTATTTCACTTGCTGATTTTTTATATTGAAGAGCTCCTTTTATTCTACACAATACATGTATCCTTCATTTAGTCATCATTTAATTTCCTTGTATTATAACATAAGCAGCAATACAATATGTTTCTATTATTAAACTTCTCAAACAAAACCGCCTCTATTATTATTTCTTCTTTAGTTTTCAAGATGTATACCGTGGTGCCGGCAGTCATTTTTCATGTCTGTTTTGTATACTTCTCTTCCAGAACAAGTTCCAAGGATTTGTGTTTGATTTTGTTACCAAACAAGTCTTCGATATTACCATTATGATTCTCATCTGCCTTAACATGATTACCATGATGGTGGAAACAGATGACCAGACTGAACAAATGCAGTTGAATCTTTACAGGGTTAATTTAGTCTTCATTATACTTTTCACTGGTGAATGTGTTCTGAAGATGGTTTCACTCCGACACTATTACTTTACCATCGGATGGAACATTTTCGACTTTGTGGTGGTGATTCTCTCCATAGTTGGTAAGATGGCATATTTTTTATGTTTAGTAGTCGTTAATTTATGACATACATCTTTTATAAACACAGGCGATTTAAATACTTACCCATGTACTGTATGTATCAATGTTTTATTAATCTTGTACTCTGGCAGTTTTTCTGACAGTTACACTATTTTTTATTTAAATTTTCTACAGGCATGTTTCTTGCGGAGATAATTGAAAAATACTTTGTTTCGCCAACCTTGTTCAGAGTTATTCGACTTGCCAGAATTGGCCGCATCCTTCGACTTATTAAGGGTGCCAAAGGAATCCGCACACTTCTCTTTGCCTTGATGATGTCACTTCCTGCCTTGTTCAACATTGGTCTACTGCTCTTTTTAGTTATGTTTATCTATGCCATTTTTGGCATGTCAAATTTTGCCTATGTGAAAAAGGAATCTGGTATTGATGACATGTTCAACTTTGAAACCTTTGGCAACAGTATGATCTGCTTGTTTCAAATTACAACATCTGCTGGTTGGGATGGTTTGCTGGCTCCCATTCTTAACAGAGGGCAACCAGACTGTGACAACGAGATAGATCATCCAGGCAGTTCTATAAAAGGAAACTGTGGAAACCCGTCTGTGGGCATTCTCTTCTTTGTCAGCTACGTTATTATATCTTTTCTAATTGTGATAAACATGTACATTGCCATTATTCTGGAAAACTTTAGTGTCGCTACTGAGGAGAGTGCAGAACCACTAAGTGAGGATGATTTTGAAATGTTCTATGAAGTCTGGGAGAAGTTTGACCCTGATGCGACTCAGTTTATGGAATATGCTAAACTCTCCAATTTTGCTGATGCTTTGGACCCTCCGCTTCGTGTAGCAAAGCCAAATAAAATCCAGCTCATTGCCATGGACCTGCCCATGGTTAGTGGGGAGCGAATTCATTGCCTTGACATATTGTTTGCTTTCACAAAACGTGTGTTGGGGGAGGGCGGAGAAATGGATGCTCTCCGCGGGCAAATGGAAGAACGCTTCATGGCATCAAATCCATCCAAGGTCTCTTATGAACCAATAACTACAACTCTACGTCGCAAGCAGGAACACATGTCTGCCATTGTCATTCAGAGAGCCTTCAGATGCTACCTAATCAGGCGAAAAGTTAAAAAAGCCTCTTATTTGTTAAAAGAAAACATCAAAGCAGGTGAAAACCTACTTGACAAAGAAGAAATGGTGATCGATAAATTTAATGACAACTCAACCACAGACAAAACGGATGTAACGCCTTCCACGGCTTCCCCACCTTCCTATGACAGTGTGACCAAACCAGACAAATATGAGAGAGACAAAGGAGAGAAGGATGACAGGGGCAAAGAGTTCAGGGAGTATAAAAAGTAAAAAGGAAACCAAATGCTTATAATTCCAGTTATATGACAAAATTGTTTACAGTCTGTGAAGGTGACCTGTAAGTGTCAACAGGACTCCTTGTTTGTGTGGAGATCTATGCCAAACTGACAGTGCTAACTAATCTTTCAAAGTGCTTGCTAATCTTTCAAACCCTCATCAGGACACTATGACTCTAACTGGCAAAGAGGAGTCCACAATCTGGATGAGGGGGTTGCTGTTTTTGCTAACAGCTGACACTACTAAAGAGGAGAGTCAGCAAGTGTAGTTTAAATCTAAAACACTTTAGTATGACTACTATTAACACCCAGTGTCTTGCAATCCAACTGCCATATTTTTATGTTTTAAAATGTTTTTTTACACAATCTTTGTGGTTGATTTCATTGCTTTTAATTTATAGGTTGTTTATTATACAATATGTGAGTATTTTTGTGAATGGTCTTTATGTTAACAGGAGGGGGCTTATGTACTGCTTTAGTGGTAAAAGGACCACAAACAAACAAACAAACAAACAAAACCAACAAAGGTCTTGCATGGACGCATGCTGCTCCCATAAACCATGCACGAAGTCACCAAAAAAAAGTATATTTTTACCCACTTCAGTGTTTCAGTGGCTCACAACTTTTTGAGGTGTGTATTTACCTCATTTTGGTAAATTCAGTTGGTAGATGTACCTTTAAAAAAAAAAAAAAAAAGCTGAGAGGAAATGAGTTATGAAGGAAAAGAATAAGACATGAGTCTTATTAAGCCACCTCTAGCTATCAGTAAGGTTCACATTTTATATGGCCATGAAATCCCACTGTGTGTAGATAGTTATTTTACTCCATGGTGAATATTTGAGCAAACAAGATTCTTGGCACAGTGGTTGCTGCATTAAATATGTGCCTCTTTGTCTAGATTGCAAGCTTTTGACAAGGTCATGCTGTATTCTATATCATACTCAGTTTGGAAGCTGTCACTGATGCATGTTAATATTGCCTATTCCATCCCCTGCCGAGGTTTCATCAATTTTGGGAAGCCATATGTCAGTGGTGAAGTGAAACAACTTGTTCAACAAGACCTCATTCCTCCATATCATCAAACAACAGTTTGCTGCGTTTCTGTTCTTTTTTTAAAAGAAGAAATATTTCTGTTTAGATTTTTTATGTTTAAAATGGATATTGTCTTCTGTATAGCCATATTGTACAGAACACTCTGCAAACTGCTTAAACTGGTCAAAATAAGTGGTTAGATTTTACTAGATGTGAATATAAATATTGTAAGATATTAATTTTATTTTTATTTTTAGCATTTTTGTACATAAAATATGCTGTTAAAATGGGCTTCAGGTCAACACCATGGCCATGTGTGTTACTTTAGATCCATAGCACTTTTTCATTCAAGAACTTCCCTGAATAAATGAAAATGGTAATTTAATTATTTTTTAATTCTTGCACATATTTTTTATATGTAGTTTTGTTTTGTGTAAACTGGAATCACAATCCCCTTGTTTCTGCATAGTGACATCTTGAAACAGGGACACGAGATACATAGCCTACTGTATTAATCTACAGTGTGGCCTGTCAACAGAGCTACTCTGGTCATAGTCTTTGAATCTCTTGTTTACATGTACTTTTAAAATTGAAATGTATTTATGAATTTATTTTTTATCACACACATATTCATTCAGCACTAAGAACTACTGTAAATGGAATATGGGTCCACAGTTACTTTTGGTTCACAAGAACACAAGGTAACTTTTGTGTTTCCGTACACAAGCCGGCATTCAATAGACTCTGTCTTTTACTAAGCTTATCAGCGTGTAGTGTATTAGTGAACTGCATGTGGGACAATGCTATTACTCATGGTAAAATACATTATAAAAAGCCAAAAGAATAAACACTACTTCTTTTTTCCCCCTCAGGTGTGTCTGTTAGCAATGTGTTAATCAATAGGCATTCACCAGAGTGAACATAGAACATGAACACAGATGATATGTTTAATGTAGCATCTCTTTTTCTGTATTGGTCCAAGTAAGGTATGTTTGCTTAATAATGTCTAATGGGTTATATTTAATAAAATCGTTAAACCATAAAAAGCAATTACGTGTATTGAAATCTATGAGAGTCAGAAATGTATATGTATGCTATAGCCACATTATTTTGATCAACAATTATGTTTAGTTTTACACAGTGGATAGGTTGCTGCTCCAGTGAAAAGTTTGCACCACTTAAATGTAAAAAAATAAATAAAGAAAGAAAGAAAAGAAGAACCTAAAATATTAGCATTCTTAGTAACATTATTTATAGAAAAGCAATACAATCCTTGCACTGGAACAACATCTTAGTAAATCAGGCCTGAAGTTAATTTTGCACAGGATTAAATGAAAGCATTCTATTTTAACAATTTTTGCCAAACATTCTACCAAACATTTTTTTTGTGTGTTGTGTGCATGTATTATTTATATTACAATTAGCTTGTGGTAAAATATCCTTCATAATTCCGACAGAAGATTAAATAACACAATGGATGGGATGTTTACAAAGAATGTACCAGCCTGGTTATAACATTTTTACACAAACAAACAGAAACAAAACAACAGCCGTTGGTTTTTAGCATTAGAACTACTTATCATTCCTCCTGAAATACTCTTCATTCTAACTCTCTCATAACATAATTCTAGCACTGCTTCATAAACACAAGGATTGGATCATTTTGTTGTCAGTAATTTCAATGAGGTAAAATGTTCAAGTTACAATCAGACCTCTAAAACAGGAGGCAGTGTGGTTAAAGTCCAGGGCTTGTAACCAGAAGTTCACCAGTTCAAATCCCACCTCTGCCACTGACTGACTCACTGTGTGACCCTGAGCAAGTCACTTAACCTCCTTGTGCTCCATCCTGTGGATGAGATGTTAAATCAATGCCCTGTTGTAAATGACTCTGTATATGATGCACAGTTCACAGCCCTCCTCTGTAAACCACTTTGTGATGGTGGTCAACTATGAAAGACACTATATAAAAAAGCGTACCCCAAAACCACGTACCCCAAATGTGCTGCATCAACAGCAGAATGGAAGTATCATTCTATTCAGAAATGACAAAACTGGTTACCAACCATAGATGCAGAGAAAAAACCCTAAACAGTAACATACTATATATGATATATAAGACCTTATTTTTACATTTGCTGCTATAGGCAATTTGAGAAAATTGTGTACTATGTTTCTTGGGCCAGTTTGGCAATTTTGTATTCTTATCTATTCACACTATGGCTGGGACCAAATCAAAACTTTGACAACCCGCTAATCACACAGTATTTAATAGCATTTTCTTTTTTTGTAAGTATCTTATTTCTTCTACTCATAAAAAGAAAACGCTATTAAATACAGTTTTGTTAAGTGCGATTAGCGGGTTGTCAAAGTTTTGATTTGGTCCAAGACTATGTCTGTCTATGACTATGCCTGTCTATCTTTCTACCTCCCTATCTCTCTTTATATTTATCTATCTGCCAGTCTATATGTCTTACTATCTCTTTCTGTATTGTTATGGTGGACTATATACATGATATTGTGCAGCATGTAAACATGAAATGTGTTTCTGCTATTTAATTTTGCTTTAAATATGTGTTATTGATAGGTCGTCATTTCCTTTAATAAATGTAAAATACAAAAATGTAAAGCAGGGTTTAAGACATTCTTGAAAGCAACGTTCATGTTTATTTAGATGTATGATGTCATGTTAATACTAGACTGTCAGTCTGTGTACAATGCAGTGTGTCAGGATTATAAATATATCACATTCTGAAGCACTCAATCTTTGAGCTTGGTTCCTAGGTAATTGGGCCATAAATAGTGAAAAGGTTATGATATTGGTCCCCATGCTAAAATATTCCTCACTTGTAATATGTACTGTTCTTGAACTATTATAAAAAATATTTTATACCACAAAAAGTGACTTTTGAACTTTTTGATTCTTTTTTAATGTAATTAATTTATACTCCTTTTACAGGATCTTACAAGACTGGGCAATGTCCCTGGATTTCATTATCCACCTCTTTTAAGGTGTAATCTAATCCTGAGGAATTCCCCTGAGCTGTAAAAAATCTAGATGTTGCTTATCCTGACGTTTATAGGGTGATCATCATTAGACCATTAGAAAATGTGAATCTGAATGAACTGTTCTAGCTTAAGTATTATACTTTTACCATATCAGAGACAACTGATCCTGCTCGGCAAGACAGCTGCTTTTCATGCACACTCTCCCTGCACACGTTAATGCCAGAAAAGTGTGTATACTGGCAGGAAGAAGCTAAAACGAGCACTGTTGGCCAGCAGTGTTCGTCAGCTACAGCTTAAATGCTTCTGGCAACGGTGTACTCTGAGGTGAGACCTGGATGAGCAGACAAGCCGTCAGTAAGATGGCAGGTATGGAAAAAAACTAGGGAAGTCACAAGGGATTCATTAATGCTGAGGCCTTTTGCCAGTCAGCTGATTAATTCTCTAAAATACCAGGTATGAGAGAATGTGTGAAAAGCATGCCAGTGAAACAACAGGGGGGTGTCTGTTCTGTCCTATAAAATAAAAAAAGGCAGCAAACAAATAGAGATTTGTATTTCTATTGCTTTGCTTTAATTTGAGCTGCCAACATCAGTGGCCAAATTCATTGAAGGGACAGGAAGGCACCATTTTGCGTAATTCAAACATAAATCTGAGGTTGTTCTATTTTCATCAGAATGATTCATGTGCTGCTCTGATGTTTCACAAACAACATATAGGGCACCACAGCAATCACAAGCCAGAACACTGATGCATGTTAACATGAAATTCCAAAGAGCACAGTAAGCCTTCTTGTCTCATGTAATTTAAGAAGACAAATGATGAACAATGCATAGAAAATATCCAGTTGCACCAATACTGTCTATAATTGCACATTGAATCCTACAGTAAATATCATGAGTTGAGATTAAACACACAATATATCTTGATTTTAATGGGGGGGGGGGTTATGTACAGTATCTATGTACAGTATACATTACCCTGTAAATGACCTGCATCATTATATTACTGCTACACTGACGTCCATGTATAGAATAAATATGATGTGTGGCAGTGTAAAATATTTCACTGCAAAGTTTTAACATCCTTTTTTGCTTTTAACTTTATGATGGTATAACTGTACACAATGTATAGATATCTCTAAATATTTTAAGATTGCTCTAAATCATTTCCAGATATCTCAAATACATTCAGAGATCTCAAAATTATTTCCAGATATCTTTAAATGGAGCTTTAAATGGAGCTGTTCATTTAGCGATATCTCTAAATCATTTTAAGATATCTCAATTCACAATCCATACAGTACTGCAGTCCCGATTGACTAAAAGCACAGCCAATAACACATCACGCCTTACCTTAGGATGACTTTCATTGTGGGTGGTTTGCAGGGCATAACAAAAATAGACTGGTGAGATTAACATGTACTGTTGTACCCAGAATGCAGAATCTGGACAATACATTTTCAATCTGCACTTACCGCTTACTAATTATAAATCCTAAATATCTTGATGTTTTGTCTAGGAAACATCAACACAGAGTATATTGGAGGCTGCACAGTATACAATTGATTAATGTTGTATTTCTTCAAAAAACAAAACATATTTTAATGATTTATTGTGAGGTATTTCCGCTTTAAATTCACATGTGCTCTTTGTGTGTGTGTGTGTGTGTGTGTGTGTGTGTATATATATATATATATATATATATATATATATATATATATATATATATATATATATATATATTAGCTCAAAGAGCCAGCTGCCACAACATTTTATATAGGACTAATAGGCCTTTTTAGACAGCAGAAGTAGCCTCTAAGGTATCTTACAAGGTTGATGTGTTATTCAGACAATAATACTAATCTCAATCTTGGAGCTAATAATGGTAAAGAATTTGCAGGAATCCAAAACCGAATTAGAGGGGTGGGTAAAAGATACACCTAACCACCACAGAAAAAGCATTGTCAACAAAATGTTTCTACTAGGGTTATTAGTTTATTATTGTGGGCAATGCATGGGGGACCCTGTTTGATGATAATGTACACTCGGATGTTCTTTGGGGCCTTCGTTGTATTGCATACTAAGTGGTTTTCATTGTTTTTAAGTCAAATAAATAAATAATAATAACAGCTCTGATATTCCTTTCAAGCAGATTTATGGACCCTGCTTGTCACCAGAAGATCTTTGTGGTGAAAGAGTAAAATAAAAGGTTTTCAGTCTCATTTAAAACATTACACAGAAATGCAGCTTTGTTCTATCATCTGTGTATTCTTCATTTTTAGCACTATGCCCTGGGAAAACTGGATAATCCACAATTTAATTTTGTCTTATCCTTGCTTTATATAACCATCCAAATGCAGTGTTCTGAAACCTGAAATGTTTGTGGAATATCATCATCCCATCCCTTTTTAAATAATGTCCTCCACCAGAGAGCTGGATCTTCTGCCTGTTTCAAAATAATGTACAGTATTTAACAGAAACTGTTTGTAAAGGAAAACATTGTTTTGGGACCTTTGAAATGTGTGAAGGGTCAGGAAAGTGATAATTATATATGGGGTGGTGCTAAATTAAGATATATACATACCTTTTTTTACAGTTTCCCCTGTAGAGCGAGCGAGTGGGAGGGCAGCGCTTGTTAGAGAAAATTTACTTAAGGTAATAATGCATTAGTTGGCAATCTAAATTATCAGGAGTTTCTTGAATCTCACCGGGAGATGGGAGATCATGCTCTATATCGAAATCGGCAGACTTGGCAGGTCTGGTTCTTACCAGGGTGGAGATTCATGCCTGCGTGGATAGCCAGGGAGTGAACCGGATGGACCAACCAAGATTATCACCGCACGTGTAACTGGGACAATTGCATAAACTTTAGGGTAGGGACTAATTTAGGGGATTTTAATCCAACCAAAGTTTAATTTAGTTTGTGCAGGGAGAAGGTTCCTGAAGCAGGACCTCCCTTTTAGTAGGAGCAGTGTTCAGCCCGAGCTCGGCCACCTTTTTTTTATTAGCTGTTTTACCCATCCTGTTTTGATTTGTATTTTTGTATTATGTACACGTGTATATACATCCTTCCACACTAGGGATACCATTGCTGGTACCCTAGTGGAGGCCACCAACAACTGCAACTGCCTTGTACATAAATAAAACCTGGATGCCTGAGTGTTTTCAAATTAAAACCCTCTGTGTCTCTCGCGTCTCTCAGCGGATACTCGCACACTAACAGTACATCCCTGTTACTATGGCAAGCCAGAGAAGCATTTCGAGATATCTCAAATTGCATTTTAAGATATCTTGAAATATTTAGAGATATCTGTAAATCATTTGCACATATCTTTAAATGAATATGAGATATCTGTAAATAAACCCTTTTGAAGATATCTTAATTGAAGATAAAGATATCCAAATTGATTTATATATATCTTTAAATAATGTTTTGCTGTTAATTTAGAGATATCTCTAAATCATTTTCATTGCTCTTAAGCGTACATTGGCCGCTGTGCAAAATAATTGCCTGACCGCTAGGCAATTTGGATTTTGCAGCCGCAATTGTTTGCACTGTGCCTATCCTTACATCAACCTCTAAATGACAACCTTCTTCTCTCAAATGTGCATTGGGTCTGGGCCTAATCTCAAGGGGGCTCATTCTTTCCAATAGCTGTAATGTTGCAACAGCAGAATAGGACAGGTTATGGGGTCAAGACAGGGTCATCCACAACCCCCTTCCAAACCATATGCAAATAGCACAAGAAGCCATGCTGCTGGTTTACATTGCATTTAAATCCTTTCTTTAAATCTATAAGCAAGCTGGTTCTTGTAGTAACCAGCTGGAAATTGTCAAATTAATATTTCGTTTTAGCTCTTTCTTTAAAGATCATCATGAAGACAACAATGTTTAAAGTCAATATGCCTTATACTATTACAAGTGTTATGGAGGAAATAATAAATTAAAATCACTAAACTACAATATAGTGTGCAACTGATTTATTATTATAATTATCATTATTATTATTTCTGCTGTTTTCTTGACATCCACTCTCGAGTTCCATGGTAAAAAAGGAAGCTGGCTTGGTCGTGTGATTGGAGGACGCCCACTGAACCTTCGGGTCTCCTGAGCCATGTGGGGAATTGTTGCGGTGAGGGGAAAAGCGATTGGGCATTCCAAATTGGGAGAAAATGGGGGGTAAATTAATAATTAAGACAGTAAAAAAAAAGATGGCTTCTGCAACTACTCTGAGGCAAGGACACATACCACAAAATAACTGTCTTATATAATAAAATGTAACAGATCTATTTCTAATTATTTAAATATTCTCATTATACAGATCAGATTTAAATTATGTTACATACCCAATTCAGTTTTTCCATTTGATCTAATTAATATATTTTATGCTTGTTTTACTTCATTTTAAAGCTATGTTTGTTTGTTTGTTTTTTATTACAAATTATGGATTATTTTTTCCAACGCTTTTAATGTGAGAAATCAAAATATACAGGACTCAAAACAGGATTGTAAATTATTATAATGTATAAAAATACTATTCCGGTCCCCACCTATGCATTGTTAGAAGAGGTTTTGTTATTACATAATGAAGCAAACACAATTGTTAATTTAAGCATGATTTGAATGATATACTGTACAGGGGTCTAGTGAAGATAAGAGACTGCATGTACAGAAGCATGATCATATATATGTGGCTCTTAAAGTTATTTTGTGGCAAGTAGGTTTCAAGGGGACAGGGGATCTATGGGAGTCCAGAGTTTAATTTCACTTTGAATTGGGTGAAGCCCATTTATCTAGGTATATATCCCTGTAGATTTTCTTCCAGTGCAGCAGGCATTATGATTCTACTTCATACTGAATAACCTAAATGCATCAAAGGGAGCTTCATGTTTCAGATGGCGTCCTAGGAGCATTGCACAGGGAGTAAAATCTACAGCGTGGCAGCAGGTTAAATGGATAACAGAGTGAAAGTGCAAACAGAATCTGAAAAATGAAACTATCTATAGACAAATAAGGGACTTGCAAGAAAGCTATTATGCTAACGAGAGCTACTGTATTCCAAAACCCTGATTATTTCTACCTTTAGCTGCATTATCATTTTAAAATTCACATCAAGGCTATAGACAAACGCCACAGGTCACTTTTGCATAAATGCTTTCCTCAGTTTCTGTGATAATGTCCATTGCAGTTGTGTGCCTGAGAGATAAAGCATGACTACATACAAGCCTAGAGCAGTGATTAAAGGTACTGACAAAATATAACACATTATGTTAATTTGACCATTTACTACATTACAATCAACACACTAAATCATTTATTTTGTTGAACACGGAGCTGACCGACTCCTTAAACAATGATGAGTAATATAATTGCTCAATTTACTTCACATAAAAATGACATATAAAATGTTAGTATGGCAATAAATCGTTTACATTTATTTTTTGATTTATGAGATATATTTCACGGGGAATCCAGAAAGTACACACTTTACATGGACCACCGAGGAGTGTATCAGTTTCTAAAGTAATAGAAAAATTGTTACATAAGGAAATACATTATGTAACAGAAAACACAATATAAAGGTCTACAGGTACTATATAATACAAACATAATAGAAGTTACAAATAAGAGGAGGCCATCCTGCCCATCAATTCTCACTCAGTTCCTAATAGCTGATTGCAAGGCTGAACCCAGTTGGCTATAGAAGGATCACAATGAATTAGCAGCAAATTGCTTGGCAACATATTCCATACACCCACACTCTCTGTGTGAAAAATGTGCCTCCTGTACCCTCTGCTCTTAATTTGTCTCCACTCAACCTCCAAATGGGTCCTATAGTCCAACACAGTCATCCTGTCATTCTGTGTGATAACTGAAATGGTACATGTACTTTATTCAACTTAATAATCTCTACAGTGTGGAAATATTTTGTGATTGATATGATTTTGTTCAAATTACTAGTTTGTTATGAGAAACAGGATATTAAAAGTTATTCATTTGTAGAGGACATTTAATTGAATAGAATCATATATGACATATTACACTTCAAGCAATACTGTACCTATGTATGGCTTTTTAATGTTCCAATATGTAGGGCAATTACTCTCAGGCTATGTGAAAATGACATCATGGGTTGAGTGCTAAATGCAGCTTCATCCCCTCTATATGCCCTATCACACTATTGTATGATTTATACGTCACATTATTTATTACATGTTTCAAGACATGCCCTAAATCCAATAGCCTAACATCTGAAATTATAATATATTTCAGTGTAGACATGGTGTAGTTTCACAGCATGTCTGATAACAGCACCAAGCATTTTTTTTTAGCGTATTACATTGTATAAACCATGCACACATATATCAATAGATATGCAGTACCATTTTTTTTAATTATATTTAGTATTTTTGCTACAATTGATACCAAAACCTTACAAAACGGCCTATTAGGTCATACAGCAAATCATATCCCTGTAGCTGTGGTGGGGATCAAAATAAAGGGAATCCTTCTCTGATATTATAACACAATTTTGTTTTTCATCCACACTTATTGGGTGGAGTGTAAGGGGCTGCAGGGTCACTTGAGTAGTCTGTTCACAATTTTCATGGTTAAGATTGGTATCTCTGAGTCTCAAGTTCATGCATAAACTGTAACCTTTTGTAATTGACAAAGGCCTGAATTTATCCTATTTATCCTGTCATGAAAAGTCAAAGGCAAATTACATTAATTTTACAGGTAAAAGTATGGATACCTACAGTAACTTGTTTAAGCATATACAATGCATTTTTGTAAGAAAATATACGTCTTCCTCTGGATTAGTACAAAAAAAAAAAAACATTACAAATGATATAGTACATTTGATTCGTGAACATTTATCAATTACTAGTGCAGAACCAATTAGCAGGGCACTGTTCCAGTGCAGTGGGATGACTTTCTTTAGTAAACATTTCATAAATTATATGAAAGCTCAATTAGAAGCCTGGAAATTACTTTTGTGAATAATATATGTATGTTAATAATATTCTGTGGTGCAAGCATAATGGTTGTAGTTGAATTGTTATGATACAGTAGGCCTACTTGGTGTTTTCATTAATTTGTTTATGTATAGGGATAGTCTTTTTCTGCTTTAGTATGCAAACTGTCCCTCATGTCAAGTAATATTTACTATATTTTCATTTTATATTACAGAAATTATATACAAAATAATGGGATTTCAGTGTTAAAACATGAATAGAATTTATATGCTTCTTTTGCATGATATATTGCAGATAGGGATGTTATGATGGCATTCCTCAAAACATTAAGGAAATAAAGTACACTACGGTATAATAAGTGCTGCAAAAGCATATGCAGGTACTCAAACAATGGAACAATTTCACTTCACCACAGGCACTGCTAATACAGGAAGCTAATGCGCCACCTTGTGTTGAATTGAAAAGCTGTCTGTTAACTGTCTTAGTCACAGTGATATCCAGAATCCATTGCTGTATCCTGAATTTGCTCACTCACGAAAATGGCGGTGGTTGTTTAGTAACCTAGACGCAAAAAAAAAAACGTCAAGATGGCGAGAATGAAGTAAAATACGTTTTAAATCGTTGTGTTGTTGTTTTCATTGTGGCGTTTACAAAACAAGCATATCACATAACAGAACCCTTTCCGTACTTTTAAGTCAGCTATACTGTAACTTGGTTGCCATGGCAGAGGAGGATGGGTTAACGTTGGTAAGTTAGTATGAATAACAAAATTGCCATTGTCTTTTTCGTTGCATTCTCTTACCAGAAAAACGAGTCTGTCAAAGAAATCAGTTGTAATTATAGCTGTATACTTACTGACTACAACAGGATCAACTAACGTAGCTACGGCAGAGCGTAGCGATTTCTTGCAAGATTGTTGAGAGGTTATTATTATTATTATTATTATTATTATTATTATTATTATTATGTAAATCGGAACCGATTCTTCATTGTCTACGTCATAGTTATCGCCTGCTTTTTGATTAGCAGGCCCACAATCTTCCTCCTTCCCTTGTGGTGTAAACTATAGCTACAGTATCCATCTACTAACATTTGCTGCAACAGTGGACAGTGGACAGATGACATAATGCTCTATTTCTTCACTGAGAAGCAAAACAAACAAACAAAAAATAATACAATAGTTGTTAGTGTAATGTCAATTAGCACTTCATTTAGCTGCTTTACACTGTAGCATTGCATGTACAATATTGTAGGGAGAATTAAGAACCACTGTCAGTTACAGCCTGGGACACTTTTTTTTTTTGTGCGGTTAAATACATTAAGCTGCACAAGGTGGCACAAATTACAACAACATATTGATACAAGTTATATATGTTATTTTACTTCAGCAGGAAACACCTGCCAGCCTTGTATGCCTATTGATCTTTTTTTAGTATAAGACATCTGCTGTTTCTATGGATACAACATTAAATTACTAGACGTGCTGCTGAGGTGTTATATTCACCTACACTTCTGTAAAAACGGTGTCCCCTCAGTCTCCATTATAAAACAAAACAATTCCTCATTGTCATTCACTATCAAGTTCTTCTCATTTAATGAGTGAATTCAAGGTAGAATCAGCAAAGTCGTGCATTTTTTTGTTGTTGTTGGAAATGTAAAGTTAATAAAATTAATTCCAAAGGTGCGCAGCTTACCTGATTTCTGTTTTTATTGTAGCATGAAGCACTTTCATTAATTGCCTTAATTAATCAGTTCTTTCAAGAAACCATTCAAGCTGATTTTCAAAGCCTTTAAAGTTACCCACAGGAAATAATCAATTCATGTATTTAATTTAGGGCAGGTTAAGTAGGCCTAAGTCATGTTTATTTCTCATTTTGCAACTTAAAAACATGTTTTTATTTTTAATTTTATTTATACTTATAAGTAAAAAGCTTTAAAAATCAGACCCCTGTGTGTCTGTGTAGGACGTATGGTGTATAATCCCAATAATACTTGACTGCAGTTCCAATAGAAATTGTGTCAATTAGCATATATTCTACTGAAAACACCTCAAAGTTCTGTATAACAGTTAGTGTTTTTACAATATACTATACTATATATATATATATATATATATTTTTTTTTTTAATCTGTGTATTTCTAGGCTTTGATCAATTATTACTGCCAGGAAAGGTATTTCAATCATGTACAGCGTGCTGCTAACGAGGCTCTGAAGAAGAATGGAAATGACCCTGTCTTCATATTCTTTCGTGCTTATGGAATTTTAATGGAAGGTAACCCAGCTATCTGTCTAACTGCTAAATATTTATATTTTTCTTTACATACTGTCTAGAGGTTAACTTTTTTGATCATTTTTTTATTCTTTGTCATCTAGACAGAATTCAAGAAGCCATTCGAGAACTGGAAGCTGTTAAAGGCAATCAAGAGGTGTCTCTCTGCACCTTAATGGCTCTTACTTATGCCCATAAGAAAAGTTCTACTCCAGGTTAGTGTGTTATTTGTAAACCTTCAAACGAAATGCCTTAACATGTTATTACCAAAAGTATAAAGCATACTTTATGGCTCATGTTTAATTTAAAAGCGCTTGTTTCTAAGCAGCAAGCTGGAAATGCAATAACTTCTCTTGCCCCAGAGGGCAGACACGCTCATGATCATGGAATCATAAAACCTCCACTGCTGCTGATCAATACCCAAAACATTCCTGCTTCTCCAAACCAAAATGTTTGATTGCCAAAATGTATAATTTGACAGATACTAGGATGTCTTCCCAGGAGAGTTTTCCATTTACTGAAAGCCGTTTATTTTAATATAGTTATTATACAGCGGTAGCATGTTTAAAAGAGAAGAACACTAATGAAATACTTTTTGTTGCTTGCATATTTCTTACCCTACGTCTTATTTAAACCTTAACGTTACAGATCGAGATGCTATACAAGAGCTGGATGCCAAACTAAAGGAGGACCGGAAGAGCGCAGGTCAGAGGGGACTCTACTTCGCAGGGCTGTTTCTTTGGCACCTGGGGTGCAATGACAAAGCTCGAGAATATACAGAAAGAATGATCAAGATTTCCAATGGTGCTAAGGAGGTAAAATGTTTCCCCCAAGCATTATTGGGTTGTGTCACATTCAGAACATACACATGTTGCTTTATATTTGTGTATTCCCAAAATGATGTATTAAAAAAGAATATCCATTACAGGGTAGCAGAGTAATTTATATATATATATATATATATATATATATATATATATATATATATATATATATATATTAGTCCTAATAAACAATAAACTGTGCATGCAGTTCTTGTACAGCTAACTAGGACCTGGATTCTGACACTCAAAAATGTGCACGGAGGAATGCTGCACAATTCATTAAAGTTGATTGAAGAGTTACAGTATATACAGTCGGTAAAATGTATTCAATTTGACTATTTGCCATTTCCCTTGTTTGTTTGTAATTGTATTATAAAACACTGTTTTGCAGGGATTGATTTTAAAAGGATGGATAGATCTGACTTCTGGTAAAGATGCATATGTAAAAAAGTCTGTCAAGTACTTTGACGAAGGAATGAAGGATGGGATAGATGTTTTTGGTATGATGGGAAAGGTAAGTGTGAAAGTAATCTGTAGAACAAGAACAGAATGTATACTTAAACATAATTGAAACTTATTAATTCATTAATGTCAATCTCTACATCAGTTTCACAACACTGGAATTTAGGAAGGTGCGATTTGCACAGTTATTCTGTTGTTGGATTTCAATAAATGCAATAAAATAAAAGGTGTTGAATATATATTATTGCATACATATTTTAGAATCCCTGTGAGCCAAATCCAGCTTCATACTACAGCTCCAAAATGTTATCCATTTTCTAGAAATTCAGAATGACTGTTGGTGGAGCATGTAAAGAACATGTTACTCCACTCTTATCCCACTTAATATCTTGGTGTCACTGAATATATTTTTGTCCCATCTTTAAATAAATGTTATAAGGAATATGCTGTGGCACCCCAAATATTATCTATTTACTACTAAAGCAGAACGAGTGGCTTGGGATTCCAAATGAAGGTTGATTTATAATTGTATTTTTGTAGTCACTTACAAAGAGTGTGTTAAAGTTTGCTGTATCTGTTTGATTAATACAAAATATATATTAAGATAATACTGTATGTAATGCAAATCCAGACAAATGTGTGGCCGTTGGAGAGTTGATTGAAATATTAAAATAACTGATTGAAATTGTTAACATTAACTAACTAAAATAAGCACCATCAGACCCTATCTCTGAGGTTAACATGCAATTTTTGTCTTAATTAGGCCCAGTATTACGAGTTTCGCCAGAACTACTCTGGAGCTTTAGAAACTGTCAATCAAGTCATTGTTGCTTTCCCCGACTTCCTACCTGCTTTTATAAAGAAAATGAAGCTGTTTCTAACCTTGCAAGACTGGGAGCAAACAGTCGAAGCAGCGCAGAGGTACTGAATGAAGCAGGTGTAATTGCCTTTCCACTCTATTCAGGTTATTTTTAGATTTACGTGGGTGGTAGTTTGTCACTGTGCAGTAACATTTGCTTTAAACTTACAGATTTGCTGTCAGATTCACATTATTTCACTTTGGTCATCATTAAAGTCTAAATCAGTGGTTCTCAAACAACAGTTTTTGGTGGCCTCAGAGTGGGGCCACCAACATTACTTGTGGCCACACTGCTAATTTTTCCTAAAAATATTAAGTACATCATATGAAAAATAAAGAAAATATAGACATATGCACTTATAATTTCCAGGTGTAGTTGCGAGTTTTTCTTTATTAATATTGCTCTGACAACAGGTCAGACTTAGTCATATACAGTGATATAAATAAATACAATACCTAAGGTAAAGTACATTGCTAACATATTGAAGTTAAATAAATGCAAACACTACTTTCACTTTCCTGTTCCAATACAGTGCTCCCTCGCTCCCTAAGGCTTTCTGTTATAATGCGCCTCAGATATAACGCTCCTACATCATGTCCCCCAGTTCCCTATACTAGTGATTCATGCAATATTTCTACAGTAAATACAGTACCGGTGTTCTTCAAACTATAAACAACTTCTCAGTCTAACTTCCGTTTCTGTCTCTCCCTTTTGATACAGTATCTGAACTGAAGAAAAGCTGTACTGGCACTCTATAGCACATAGATCTTATTCAGCATTCGTTTTATAACTAAATAAATATTAGGCCTATTACGTGGTTATCTTCCCTAATGTATAAAACATTTTTTGCTGCAAGAGGAGCTGTGGCTTTCTCAGGGAGACGAGACGCTTCAGCTTTGCTTCAGCCCTGCTCCAGCAGCCAAACCTGCGGCGAGCCCATTCCCTCTTCCCCTCTCCCGACACGCTCTCCTTCTCGCACTTGGTTTGCTTGTCTGTTGCTTCGAACTGAACTCCCGACCACCGTTTAGCCAGGCTATGTATAGTTTAAAAACTGCTAATTAAAATGATCCATGAGTGGGAATGCTTTATGCATGGTTAATTCACGGAAAGTTAAATTTTTGTTTCACTATATGTGCATTATAGAGAGGGAGTTATTTTATTTTGTATTTTATTTAGATGTGTCCTGCGGTGTCCCCCACCCCCTCCTCCGTTTCTAACACTCTTCGGTTACAGAGCTTATGTGTGTCCCCCGAGACCCGCGTTATAGAGAGGGAGCACTGTATATAATTAAATTATATGTAAAACTAGTATTCCATAATTATAGGTTGTAAAGGCTTTACTTTGCCCCACTGAATTAACTATAAAGCAGAGGTTGTCAAACAGTACTTAGTTATAATCTTGTGTGTATTTCAGGAAGAAACAGTACAAAAGTAAACATCATATTTGTCTATTAGTGTCTCTTCCATTATAGTTTCTGCACAATAAACAAAGTGGCAAAAGACACATTTTCATAAAGTAACAGCATTACTGATGTTTATGCCTTTTTAGCTGAACATTCAAATTGAACTTAAATAAACTCTTTAAAAAATAAATGTGTGAAAGGGACCGAACAACAACTCACCGTTGTTTTGGTTTTCGTTTATTACTCTCCTCATAACAGAAAATAGAAAGTTGGGCCAGTTTACGGAAAGCGTGAAGCATTTTCGAATAATGTAGTGGACACTAAAAGCAAGAGTTGTTTATTATTATTTTTATACATATTTGTTTTCATACCTCTTTTCCAATTCCCAAGTTTTCTCCTGATTCTTTCTGTTGTATTTTAGTCTAACAAGAACGGAGATGAAATGTAATGGTATGTGCCCTTATATAACCATCGCATTTGCAATCTCTTTGCTCCCTGTTGGTTTCTTTCTGCCCAGGACCATTACATTCACTCATGCAGTCAAGTCTTTCTTTCAAAGGCTCCTAAAGCTACTGTGAACTGGAACAAATCTGCCATTCTGAGCTCTATGAGGTCCCAGAGGTTCAGGTGTGATGAAAAGAAAAGACTGATGCTATTGGTGTGAGCTGGACCATTAGTAAAAAAAAATGTTGGCACAGTATTATTCATCTTGAACTCTAACCTTTTATACAAAATTGGCATATTAAGTAAAACTAATGTATTTAAAATGAATACAAGGTTATAAAATTGAGATATCAAGTAGTGGTTGATATAATCCAGATGAATTCCCTAGTACCATAAAATGCTCTTAAAAAAAAAATCCAGCTATCCTGGCAGGTATACTGTAGGTTGATCGAATCAGCCCCTTAGCAAATCTGTATTTTTACATGTTAAGTGGTCAGTGTTATTTTTAGTGGTAATGTTTGCTGTAATTACAACTATAGTGTAAAGATGAGTCATTTTATTGCAGGCTTTTGCAGAAAGACGAAAATAACCTTGAAGCTTTGAGGATGCTGGCACTCTATTCATTATGCAGCAAGGGAAATATAGATGAGGTAACACCAGCATTTCTGTTAATGATAATAGATGAGATGTGTGTGTGTATATATATATATATATATATATATATATATATATATATATATATATATATATATATATATATATAAAATTTATTTAGGGACAGGACAACGCCCTTCTGAGACCTGCTTGCAAAAAATCACTGTTCCTAAATAAATACTTTGTACGTATGGCTGAATAAACTAGCATTGCTAAGAATGAAGACAGGGGACCTACACAGGAGAAATCAACACAATACCCTTGACCAATTAATATTTGATTTCATTTTGTTAATGTACAGTATTTCCTTATTTCTTTATTTGCAGTCCATTACCCAGGTCAGTAACCTTGTTGGCAGCCTGGATCGCTTTGAACCTCACAATGCTGAGCTTTTTTATAGAATGTCCTTAGCTTTTACAAGAGTGGTGAGTGTTAAATAAAGAGGTTCATTTTAATCCTTACAGTAATTGAATATTGAGAATGTCATTATGAACCAAGAGTTAATAGTTTATCAGGGTTAAAAAAATCCTCTGAATCATTTTTTTTTCTTTCATCTACAAGTGTTTAAGATATGTGGTTTAAGTGTGAAAGAAAAAGTGATTTAAAATGGGAGTTTTACTTATAGCTCCACCTGTTGGCAGATATTGTAATTGTGTTACAGTAAAAACCTCATTATAGAATAACATGTTTTTTCTCCTTGGTATAAAGTCTAAATCTCATGATTAAGAAGGGCTATACACATTTTCAAACATACATACAAGTCAGTTTGTTTCTCTGAGTTTGTAGTTTATAAGTTTCTTTTAGTATTTCTGAATTTAGCACTGTGGTGTTTAATAGTTGTGGGGGATGGCATTATGGTTACATTATTCTTTATATTCATCCTTGTTATTTTAAACAGTGTGGACGAAACCAGATGATCCTTCAGCAGACACAAACTTTAGTTGAAAGAGCATTTGCCATGGCTTCGGATGATGCAGAACTGGCCACTGAACTTGGCTACCAGTTGGTACTGCAAGGAAAACTAAAGGAAGCTATAAAATGGTACAAGACTGCTATGACATTGGATGAAACTAGTGTCTCTGCGTTGACTGGTAAGAAAGTCTTTAATGAAGTGAATTCTTCAGGAAGAGATTAACAGTGTGCAAAGTTTTAATTGCGAGGTTTTTAACAGAATCATGCATGTAGTTTACTTGCATTTTAACCATTGTTTTGCAATGGATTGTCATTTGGATTCATGTTTTTCATTTATAAAGGTAATTTCTCATAATTAAAATGTTTTGTTACTACAGTATTAATGACAAATATTTGTTTCTCATATTTAATTAGTTTAATACATTATATAGGGCTCAGCACTTAAAATCTTTACCTGTTTTGTAGTATTAAATAATACAGTGACTGAGGAGGAATTTAGTTCAGAATGTTGCTGTACAGATACCGTTGTTGGAGAGACATTCGTCTATCAGTTAATAGATAATGGCTGATGACAATGAAAGTTTTAATTTTGCATGTTCTAATGCTCACAGGGATCATAAAGTGCCAGCTAATTGAAGGGCATCTGGAAGAAGCAGAGCAACAGCTTGAATTCCTTAATGAAATCCAGCAATCCATTGGAAAGTCAGGGGTAAGGTTATATATATATATAAAGAAAGGAACAACTACTGTATGACTGTAAGCCAGTATATTACTGTAACTCACTCATCTAGTATATTCAGCCTACCAAGAGTTCATATTATTGTTATTTACAAGCAAGGCTAATTTTGTAGATAGTTCTAGTACTAATTAGGACTTGCAAAGATTTGTCTTGATAATGTCATAAAAATAAACTAATTAAAGCAGAATGTTTAATACTGTACCAATATAGTTTGTCATGTAGTAAATTCATTTTTAAATGTTTAATTGGAAAACAGTTTCTCCTCCAGAGAAAATAACAGGTAATCATTTGCCCTACCACTGTTTAAGACCACCTCAAGGCCTAACAAAATGTGACCTCAGTAAGTCAAAAGAAACCTTACATAACCCAAGACTGACAGTTCATCCTTCTTGCAAGTAATAAAATAAAAAAATAAAGATTCTGCATGCTAAATGGAAAAGAGCACTAGCTTTTACTTGTTTGCTGATGTTTACAAACCTATGTATCTGCATCAGGACATTACAGTTTCACTAGAGGATGTTAGCATTAGATTTAGGATTTCTTTTTAAAAAAAAAAAAATAACACACCTTTTTGCTGAAGGTGAACAAACAAGTTTCTTAGACTAATCTTACAGGGATTTGTTTTAAGACACTTTATCTCAGTTTTCCTTCTCTTGTATTTGACATGATTTGGACATATTCTTTCAAGTAATCTTTAAGAAAAAAAAAATTGTACTTTTTCTGTGAGTGCTTTTAAAAACGTGTTGTTGCTGTTGTGTGCAGGAGCTGTCTTTCCTGCGAGCTGTCTTAGCAGTGAAGAAGCATAGAGCTCAAGATGAGGTCATTCATTTGCTCAACGATGCCACGGACATTCATTTCTCCGTCCTGCAAGGACTGCCGCTAGGGGTTCAATACTTTGAAAGACTCAATCCTGACTTCCTGCTGGAGATTGTTAAAGAATACATTGGTTTCTGTCCAACAGAGGTAATTTTCTAATGCCTTTATGTAAAGTGGAATCGCATAAGGGTCATGAGGCTTTTAGCCGGGAAAAGTCATTTCAGGAAAAATATAAATCCAAACAGCCATAAACAGAGAAAATAACATTCAAGCTAATATGATAGTAAACTAATAGTATTATATGATGGAATCAGAAATTAATATACAAAAATGTATCACATTGTGGATTTATGTTTTGTGCATAAGCATACTGGTAACCCTCCATTCCTAACCACATGTAGCCTGAACAGGTGGTACTGACCTGTACAGAAGCACAATGAAGATATAAATTAGGAAAAGGGAGTACTTCATTAATGTGCCCTCAAGGTATTGCAACAGTTTACTCTAGATTAACGTTATATCCCAGTAGGTTCCAATTGCTCAGCTGAATAATTAAAATGTAGCTGCATGTACTGTGAAATAAATATTTCCCATAGATTAGGAGAAAGAAGGCTGTTCTTATTTGATGTGGATTTAGCCTTCCTGTAACGATAAACCATTCCCCTTCAATATAAAAGTAGATACATATTTACCTTAATGTATATGCTGCTGCTATGAACTTGCATTAGTAAGTCAATGTTCCCAGTCTGAACAATGACATTGATATACTGCTAAAACACTTTATATTGAGTCCCTTAGGATATGAAGTGAATTCTGTTTTGCAGTGTTGATGGTTTTTAACAGTTTGAATAATTCACAATATTGTATTATAGCACTAGTGGAACAGAACTTTCCTCTTACTACATCTCATGCAATATGAATTTAATTTCAGTCGGCATCTCAAGGACAGCCTCCCTCTCCCCAGCTCCAACATTGTGCCTCTGTGCTGGAGACGGTGGTAAAAACTGTGCCTGGGCTGGTGGAAGCTGTTTACTTGATGGCTAAAGTCAAATTCTTAGCAGGTGAGTCAATATTCTACTGTGTATGCAGTTAACTGGGTTGGTTTGGGGACACTAGGAAAGAAATAGTGAAGCAATGTGTACCCTAAAGTTGCAAAAAATTATATAGGTGACTGGGAGAATCACATTTGTGGGGGCTATATGTGGGATACTAATATAATTTTTGTATAATTTAAGATTTTATGCAAGGACAAGTCTGTTAAGTATAAAATTCAAAATACCTGACATACAGGTACTCCACTGATGTATTTAAGCAAACATTGTAAGACCAAATTGAATAAAGAATACACTATATCAATTCTACATGGTTTTTTATGTGTTTTATTTTATAGGTGACATTGATGCAGCTCAGAACAGCATACAGCACTGCTTGGAACAGAACCCTTCACATGCTGATGCTCATCTGCTGATGGCTCAAATCTATTTGATGCAAGGCAGCTTTAAGCTGTCTTCACAGTCTCTGGAACTGTGCCTTAGCTATAACTTTGAGGTGAGCTCAGCCATGGAAAAAGTGAATTGTTTTGAATTGTTTTGAAACGTTGCTTCATTCAGATTTTCCTTGTGTAGATTCGGGAACACCCTCTGTATCACCTGATTAAAGCTCAGACCCAGAAGAATATGGGGGAGGTTCAGGAAGCCATTCAGACTTTGCAAATGGCAATGAGTTTACCAGGAATGAAGAGAGTTGGTGGTTCTTCAAAATCCAGAAGCAAAAAGGTTGGAATCAGCTCAACTGGACGAGTGTCTGTATTTCTGGAGTTAGCAGAAGCCCATCGGCTAAATGGAGAACAGGTACAGAGAGATCTATTTGAACAATTTTCAAATTAAGATTATGTTAATATACTGTATGCAGTGTATGGATTGCATTTAGTTTTGGGGGATTTGATTGCTCTGTTAGACATTTTAATAAAGACAAAATTCCCAATTTTGGTTGCTTTTTTTCAATACTCAGTACAGCTACTAAATCATTTGGTACTTTAACACACAATGTGCTCCAATACTGTATCTCTGTGTTTTTCAGCACGAAGCAGCTAAAGTAATGCAGGATGCAATCAATGAATTTTCAGGCACCTCTGAAGAGCTGCGTGTCACAATTGCCAACGCAGACATGGCTCTCCTTCGCGGGGACACTGAACTGGCCCTGAGCATGCTTAGAAACATCACACCTGAGCAGCCTTACTACATTCAAGCCAAAGAAAAAATGGCAGACATTTATCTCAACTACAGAAAGGAGAAGAGGTTGTATGCAAGCTGTTACAGGTAAGAAAATGGCAATGAGTTTCAGCAATGAATGAACTAATGGAATAGAAATGTTGCACTTTAGTACAAGCTGTGTGTATTTTCTCAGAAGGTTGTGATTTTACATCAAAGTCATGTGGGAGTTTGAACTTGATCTATTGATGTACAATATCGTAGAACAAGTAGTTGCCCTGAGTGATAAAGAAAAGGGTGTAGCTCTGTTGGCTTATTCAGGCTTCATGCATGTTGCTATGTCAGAAACATGTTTGGGCAGATTTTGTCGGGAGGTGGGAGCAAATAAATAATTCCTGCTTGTATAGATGTATTTTTATAATTGTAATAATTTAATCTAATTCTGTTTTACAGAGAACTGGTGGAAAAACTGCCTAACTCCCACACATATCTCCTGTTAGGTGATGCTTACATTAATATTCAAGAGGTACGCTAAGATGTAGAATTCCAGTCTTTGGCTAAAAACATGACGCATAGCAAACATGTTACTGTATGAATCAGCATTGTTGCATTGTTTTTTCATAGAATGTTACGTTTCATGCATGATTACATAGTACAGTTATGTGGGGTGCCATCTTGTGGTTTAAAAATGAAAGGCAAAACCATCAATCAGCCCTTGCAAACCTGTACTTACAGTATGGCCAGATTATAGTTGCTGTGTTTAAGTTTATTATAGGTTTTTTATTGTTGCAAATAGCATTCGTTTCCCTGTACCACCCTTCCAGAACTTGTGGGTCTGGAATATAAAAAGGGGTGCATAAATGGTCCTATGAATATATCTGGAGGAGGCAAAGACCCTTTCAACCATTGTTTTGTCTTCATTATTTCATCTTCATACTGCACACATGCAAAAAGCAACATGCAGGTGAAGGTACAATGTAGGTACAGTAGAAAAGAAAAGTTTCAACTTATTAATTAAGAAAATGAAATGTAGTTTTTATCTTTAAATTTGTCAGTCAGTGGATTACCGTAATATCTGTTGTTTTGTTTTTGCAGCCCGAGAAAGCAATCGAAACATATGAACACGCTTTAAAGAAAAACCCCAAAAATGGTGCCTTGGCGAGCAAGATTGGTAAAGCTCTTGTTAAAACTCATAACTATGCTAAGGTATGCTATGTCAACATATTTTGTATTTTGTGAATATAGATAGATAGATAGAGTAGATGAGGTGTAGATATATAGTCGCAGACGAAAGTATTGGCACCCTATACTTAATAATATACAATAATTCAAGAAAGCAGGTTAACATGCATTTAGTGAACATTTGCCACTAATGAATATGACAAAGACCAAAATATACAATTTCGGGCAGTTTAACCAACAATCTTTATAAAAAAACAAATGTACTTAAGCAATTTCAGATATAAATAAAGCAATCATGACAAACTTCCAACAAATATGTATGTGGGAAATGCTCTGCCCAGTGATTCCTGCTTGTGCCAGAGGAAACATTTAATTTGACATGCAATATTGATGAAAGTTGTATTTTTATACTAAAGCAAAACATGTTTTTATTCATTAGGCAATTAATTATTATGAAGCAGCACTGAAGACCGGTCAGCAAAATTATCTCCTTCATGACTTGGCAGAGCTTTTGTTAAAACTAAAGCAATATGAAAAAGCAGAAACGATTCTACAGCAAGCCCTAGACCATGAACCAGGTAGGTATTTATGATGGCTAGACTTGAGTTGATAATGATCATGGCTGCTGTTTAAAAAGATTTAAAAAAAACATGAAATGTGCAAGGTTTAGTCTGTTGGTGTTGATGAACTGTAGTTAAGTCTTATCAATTGCTATGTTACTCCAGCATTAAACTGAAACTTTATGTTCTCCTGCCTGTCTCTCCCACTCTTTGGTGATAAACTACCACAGTGGGACTGCTTATTTCATACATGTATAAAGTAATTCACTTACCAGCCACAATTAGTTATTTCAGTGGACCCACATCAATTTATTTCCACCTTTTATATTTTCTGCACTTAACTACATAACTCCATACCATCACAGACATGGCCCCTTTACAGTGTTGCAATATTTGTATACAAAACTGTATTAGTGTGTTGGCAATACAGAGAGATCGCAAAATATGTGAAACATGGCTTTGTGTTGGAGTGCAATAGCTGCTGCTTTCTGTATTTTTCATGTTTTTTTTTATTTAATTTTTTTTTTTTAGTAAACGACCTCTCTGCATTAACTGAAGATGGTCGCTATCTAGTTCTTTTAGCCAAGATCCACAGCAAAATGGACAAAACTGAACAGGCGATACTTTCCTTACAGAGGGTATGTATTACTAAATATAATGTATGTTAAGGAACAAAAGGGTATTACAGACCAAAACTTTTGTTTCTAGTTATATATATATATATATAGACACACACACACGCACGCACGCACAAACCTCAATTAACTCTTGGAAACCTGTACTTGGGTTATTATTGCTACATTATCTTTTGGGTAGTATGTGTACAAAAAGTATTTAATTGCCTTAAATGTTCTTTTTACAATTTAAAAAATACTGTATTGAAAAAACCCAGACATACAGAAAGGAAGTCTGTATGTAACATATTGCAGGTTTAACTGCGATTGGTGCGCTCCTCCATGATTCACAGCCATGTTTGCTTTACAGGCACGAGATGTACAAGCTCGAGTTTTGAAACGGGTTCAGCTTGAGCAACCTGAAGCAGTTCCCAACCAGAAACAATTGGCAGCAGAGATTTGTGCTGAGATTGCCAAACATTACACATCTCAAAGAGAATATGAGAAAGCCATCAAATTCTACAAAGAGGCGCTTGTTTATTGTGAGACTGATAAAAAGGTTAGTTCAGCTGTTCATCTAAATACTGTGTTGACTCAAAGGTTTCATTTTCAGTGCAGCTGTATGTCAATAATGGCCACTGAATGTAGCGTAATAAACAGTTCACATGTATGAAAAGAGACCAAATGATTTGGGGCTAATTTGGGATGGACCAGCTTATCTATCTATCTGTGTAACACTAATTTCACTTATTCACTAACCCTTTACTTCTCAGTTTCATTTTCATTTTCAATTTTCGTTCTTTCTTCATCCATGGGTTTTGCATCAATGTTATTCACCAACAGCTGTTATAATAATTCATTTCTATCAGGTTTTCACATATGGGCAAACTCCCTACGTTTATTCTGATTTGAAGGCAGCTCACAACTATCTATATCTGGATTTCTCCTTATTCGTTAATACATTTCTTCATGCATATTATCACCTGATTTGTCGACTTGTAACCTATACAAGAACCAATGGGTTTGTTATTCTTTTAGAATATTGTATTCTACAATGTTTTTTTTCTTTAAATTAACATCACTATACATACAATTCCATACAATGCTGTAAAAACAATGTGAATATTTGTGTTTGTGATTCACCTCACTTTTTTATTTGCATAGGTGGTAAGTGTATTTACAGTATTTTAACATGTATTTATATAAGATATATTTTATATAACAATATCATTAGGTTATTGCCATTCAAATAAATGTATTAAATAATAAACTCCCTAGAGCATTGCAAGATTCAGTCATCACAAGAAGATACCGGTACTTGGAGTTTAGATAATAGTCTTATTTTAACCAAGCAAATTGAATTTAAAGAATGAGGCCCTATCTGTAAGGAACTGTATTAATATATACTTTTTTTTTGCAGGTGATGTTGGAGCTTGCTCGATTATACCTTGCACAGGATGACATAGATGCATCCCAGCATCAATGTGCAATACTTCTTAAGAATGACCAGGATAACGAAGCTGCAACCATGGTCAGTTACTAGGTTCAGGTTCCAGTAATATGTTTCAAGCAATTATTTGTAAATATAGATGTTGGTACACACTGTTATGTATTGATAGCAGCCTGTTGGATTATGCTGAGATAAACAAGCTCTTCTGATGCCTGAGGAAAAGACGGCTACCTTAAACCACATAGAAAAAAATACAAAGCGTCAAATACACCCAGACTGTGTGTGTCCTGAGGTAACGGGAATCCGTGTCCCATATCAGATCACTGGATGTTTTAAAATGTGTATTTTTGTCATTGCTCATTATTATTTCGAATTTTAATAACTATCATTTGGTTTAAAAAAAAGCCTTATACAGATCATTAAATTACACCTATCCTGTTTCTTTTTCTTCAGATGATGGCTGATCTGATGTTCAGGAAGCAGGATTATGAGCAAGCTGTTTTTCATATTCAACAGCTTTTAGAACGCAGACCTGGTACATATGTTATTTTTATATATATATATATATATATATATATATATATATATATATATATATATATATGCATTTTGGATATTATTTTCATTATATATACAGTGAGGTTCCAAAAAACTGTTTTTGGTGACTAAATTGCAATGGTGGAAAAAATATTAGCCACAGAGCCCTGTTTTCTGTACAGTTCAGTCTTCAGTGACCAATAACATTTCTCCACCATTGCTGTTGAGTCCCCAGCTGATTTAATAACTAGCTTGTACATTACTGACCCACATGATTGGTGAATTGGAAATAATTTATGTCACACATTTTTGTTGCTAGATAACTATCCAACACTGTCACGTTTAATTGACCTATTAAGAAGAGCTGGTAAATTGGAAGAGGTTCCCAGATTCCTAGAGATGGTTGAAAAGCATTCTTCAAGGGCAAGACTAGAGCCTGGATTTAACTACTGCAAAGGAATTTACCTCTGGTATGTGGTGTTATAATTACAAACGTACAAAGTAAATTGTTGTAACCCAAACTTAAAGGCATTACTTTATTGTATTACTGTCTGTTTAATAATCTTCATACACTCCTCCCTCCTCCCCAGGTACACTGGTGAACCCAACGACGGCCTTCGACACTTCAATAAGGCTCGGAAAGACAATGAGTGGGGTCAAAACGCTGTGTATAATATGATAGAAATTTGTTTGAATCCAGATAATGATACAATGGGAGGGGAAGTCTTTGAGAACCTTGATGGTGACATTGGGTAAGTTTCAAAAAACAGTTTTGCATAGAATTCCAAAAGTACAGCCTTTACAGTATTTGATGACATTAATGCAGCTGAAGTTTTGACTGTGAATTAATGTTCAAGCAATGTATTTTATGTGAGTTCTGTAGGCCTGGTTGCTCCTGAAAATTGACTCATAATTATGGCTAGAAAATATTAAAGAATTGTGCAGAATTTATCCAAAGCATGAGCAAAAACAATAATACAGAGAGAACAGAGTTATGTGTGTGTATGTGGACAATTTAAATACATGATATGAATTAGTCTGCATACCAAACAGTTTTTTTTTTTTTTTTGTTTGTTTTTTTTTAATCTGCAATGCTGTCAGCAACTCTACAGAAAAGCAAGAATCAGAACAGCTAGCTGTAAGAACCGCTGAGAAACTCCTGAAAGAGCTGAAACCCCAGACCATTGATGGTCATGTTCAGTTACGTATCATGGAAAACTACTGCTTATTGGCAACCAAACAGAAAGCCAATGTTGAGAAAGCACTGAATGCATTCACCGAGATTGCAAACAATGAGGTTAGTAAACTACCGATATCCGGTATGCTGAGGGGTTGCACAAAATATTAGAAATCCTTTCAATAGGGTGTAGGTCCATCGTGGGCAGCCTAGACAGCCCTGATTCAAAGTGAAGAGTCTGCAACATGTTTCAGTTGTCGTTGACAGGTATGTGACCAGTAATTTGTGCAGCATTGAATAAAGAATTTAGCCAAAAGTAATTCTCTAGACTTTGAGCTAAATTCCCAAAGCTAATTACTCCAAAATGGCATCAGCACATTTTTTTTTTTTTCAGAAAGGAGGAACACACCAAATAATGTTACTAAACCAGATATAAACAACTAAGGCTTTTTACGTAGGAACTTGTAAGTAGTCTAAAGTTGTTTCTTATTCGTTTTAGAATTGTAATGTGTTTTTCTTTTCCTTTCAGATAAAAAATTGTGCTAATGACGATTTGGAATAAATAGCTTTGAGAATCTAGCCCTTTGTTTTGTCCAGTCCCTGTAAGCACACACCCAAAAAATTATATGAATATAGTACAGTAATTCATATGCTTTTTTCTTCACCGATGGTCATAGCTATTCCTAGTCCTATTATATTGATCATTTTAGTATTTTTGAACTCACAACACAAAATGCTCATGACTGCATGCTCCTGATGACCTTGCCTCATATTGGAAAATATATTTTTATCTTGGTTCTAATAACATTGTATTTACCCACCCATTGCAGAAAGATCATATCCCTGCACTGCTTGGTATGGCTACAGCATATATGATTCTAAAGCAGACTCCAAAGGCCAGAAATCAGCTTAAACGCATTGCAAAAATGAACTGGAATGCAATTGATGCAGATGAGTTTGAGAAGAGCTGGCTTCTTTTAGCTGACATTTATATTCAGTCAGGCAAATATGATATGGCAGGTGAATTATTAAAGCGCTGTCTTCGCCATAATAAGGTAGGTAACGGTACAGCATCCCAAACAAGTAATGTAGTGTTATTCTCCGGAACATTCTTCTTTTTATGTTAACCTATTTGTGTGGTTCGGGGGGGGCAGAAGATAGGCTCCTCCCTATCCTTTGATTTAGAAGTACTGCACAAGTCAGTAGCAGATAGGTAGTTCCTGTTGAAATCAAAACAAAATGTCACACCTATTGTACATTGTCGAGTTTACGTATAAAAATGTCTAAAACTGTCAAGAATTGAATATGGTAATCTTTGATTCAAAGAGTGATTCCGAAGATTTGGAACAAGCTAGCAACATTCATATTACCAATTAATGGATTAACTTAGATGTATATTTTAAGTACAGTACCAGTAATACAATTAGATCTGAAAATATTTTAATAATAAATTAAATCTGTTCTACCAAGTTCAATTATAAACGTGATTTGCCAATAACATGCCCTCAACGTATTGGCTGTCTTTAACTGCCAATGTACCCTACAAGACTAACAAATGTTTTAAATTGCAGTCTAGCTGTAAAGCATATGAATATATGGGATACATTATGGAAAAGGAGCAGGCTTTCAGGGATGCAGCATTAAACTATGAAATGGCATGGAAGTATGGCAATCAAACCAATCCAACTATCGGTAGGTCAAAAAGACGACTGCCACTCACATAGATTTACAAACTCGTGTGGACGTGGTTCTGATTTTAAAATTTTATTTCACAGGATACAAGCTTGCATTTAATTACTTGAAAGCAAAGAGATATGTTGATGCGATAGATATATGCCACAAGGTAAGAAACTTTATTTAAAAAAAAATAATAATAATAATTGTTTCCTCGGTGTGTTACAAAAATGTAACTTTAATGCAACATAAAGAATAAATGTCAGTTTAAAGTATTACTGAATGGGCTGCAGGGTTTACAACAAAACACATTGCTTACATGTGCTGCTTGCTGTGCTGTACGTATTCTTGCAATATTTATTTCAAACACAATCCTGATTGCTAAGGTGTTTTAATTAAAATGTCCTTGCTCACATACACCTAAGGTTTCAAAGACCTATTATTATTATTATTATTATTATTATTATTATTATTATTATTATTATTATTATTTGTTTATTTAGCAGACGCCTTTATCCAAGGCGACTTACAGAGACTAGGGTGTGTGAACCATGCATCAGCTTTAGAGTCACTTACAATTACGTCTCACCCGAAAGCCGGAGCACAAGGAGGTTAAGTGACATGCTCAGGGTCACACAATGAGTCAGTGGCTGAGGTGGGATTAGCACTAATCTTAGACTGCCCAAGGTATCCAACATTGGAGCTAATGGGGGTCTGTGAAACCACCCCAAAGACATTTTTTATTGTAAAACCCTGATTGTGAAATGAAAATAACTTCAAAACTGATTAACCAAGTACATAATACAAATATTGCAATAATGTTGAAAAAGATACTGAAGGAATACAGCAAAACAGCAGCAACAGATCCTCTAATCTGTTTAAGTTTATAACATTTATTTAAATTTATATATTTTTATTTTTTGCAGGTGTTGGAAGCACATCCAAATTACCCGAAGATGAGGAGAGAGATTCTTGACAAAGCGCGTGCAGCTATAAGATCGTAGCACAATTGCATTTAACGGTATTGTGGTTGGTGGTGGTGTGTGTGTTTGTTTTTGTTTGTTTGTTTTAATTTAAATTAGATAAACTGCCCATTGTTTGAAAACTGTCCTGTATTAAATATGAAATATCTAACTAAGTAAAATAACAAATCATGTTGTTTAAAACATAAAAAGGTGTCTGCAATATGTATTTTAAATATGCATTTTAAGTTACAACTATAATACACCTAATTGAAATGGATTTTACAAATAAAAGACCTGCGCAAATTATTGATATATGCTCTGTAAAGTTCCATTCATCTTTCTCTGTTACAGATGCATCTACTGTATGGGAAGTTGGTTCTATAAACTTTTCTGTAAAAATGTTTATACATAACAATAAAATACACTTTACAGACTAATTTGTTTAAGTGTCTTTTGATTTGGGGTTTTTGATGACAGTATAACAATCTGGGGGACAATAAAGGCCTCTGTCTGTCAGTCTGTGTGTAAGGGGGGTCTGTGGGTTTATATTAGTAAGCACGTGTCTTTTTTGTCATTGGCAGAATTTACCTCCATGTAACGACATTGACTAGTGTATTACAGAACCTCTCCAACTATAGAGAACACTTGACTTGAAAGTGGTAAAAAGAAAGTCAAAAGATATGCAAATACAAATAATTCATAATATGTACTTCTTAGTCTGATATAACTGGGCACAGCAAATGGTTATCCATTTTTTTGGGTTTATTCATTTCTAAACCATATCTCAAGAATACAGGACCATCAACAATGGCAAAGAGACCTACAAGACTGGATTAAGATAACTAGGACATAGGACATTTTCCTTCACTGCTGAAAACAAAACCTCTAATCTGCAGAAACCTGGAGAGTTGCATATTGCTGTTGAAATTGTGGGGTATAGGAACCATGGTGGTGTTTACCAAAAGGAAAAATAATACTAATTAAATTCCATGAGGTGAAAAACTTTTCTGTTATATTAAAACCCAACAGTTTTGACAGGTAATAAATAAACAGCTATGTCTTACTGCTTTACTTCAGTGTATTCCATTTCCTAAATCATTTGTAAATTCTTCAGCACAGTTTACTAAATAATTGTTGAATGGGAGACACGATGTTCTGTAAAGCACAAAAGATAGTGTCTGAACACAAGTTCTCCACTGTTTAGAGTCATGGGCCCTGGACCTATCTTATTGATAAGCATAGCAGGGAGAAACGTGGTCATTAAGCCAGATAGCTTGTATGCTAGAGGATTTTGGGAAGCATTCTGTTGTGTGTTACTTGACATAAATACCTTAACTTGTAGTGATGCTTTGCCAAATGATGTACCACAGAAGCAGGAGAAGCGAACAGCAGCGGATCGTCTTAACTGTGGATGTTTCATGGGTGTTGACAGAAAACTAGCAACCAAGGATTACGAACTCAAATGGCTACCAGTTACAGCTTCTTTTCTTTGCACCAGTAATATAACTCACCACAGAACACTGTCGGCTGAAACAAGCAGAGCCTGGCCAGTTTGGACGTCATGGAAAGCGAATTGTAATTCAAGTATTTGGTGAGTTTGGTATTCTGAAAAAAAAAAGTTTAACATTTTAGAAGAAAAACGTTTGAATATGCAAATAGCGCTTTGGTGTTTCACCATGGAAACAAAATCCAATATGCTATGCAATTCGCTGCAGTAACTATGTCTCCAGATTTATGCAATGTTTGTTTTGTGTGCCAGATGGATTTAAAGCGATGTAAACATCCCATATTAACAAAATGCACTAATTTATAAATGATCGTAATTGAAAGCAAATTAAACGGGGGTACTAAGACCATTAGTGAATACTAATTTAAAGTGTGGTTAATTATCATTACGCTATACTGTATCCAGTCACCCATTCAAGTGTCATTTAATTTAAAACACACGTTTTGTGCTTTATTCGACTTACTTTACCGTAGTAATATAGTTACATGTGTAGGCTACTATTCAACTCATCAAACACAATTACAGAAAGTAGCCTAAAGTGTATTTCTTTTTTTTTTTAACAAGAATTGTCCAAAGGTAGTCTGGTCTAAAATGTCGTGTCTAACATCTTTACGTTCCTTGGCGTTGTGTTTCCCAGCAACAGTTCCAGTGAATGGTTGGCTGAATACATCTCATTAAAAGCACTGACATTACAGTACCAATCAGTCCCAGAATTCCACTGTGTTGGGTTGACCAATCACAGAATGGCCTTTCTTTATTTTATGTATGTTTGTGTCCTTTATGGCTTTTACGTTGCAAATAGGTTATACAATGTTGAAGCTTTAGTTCTGGAGGGAATTACAGGTCTCCAATATAAGACAAGCATATATATATATATATATATATATATATATATATATATATATATATATATATATATATGTAGCGATCTCGGTTCCCGCAGGCAGGCGCATTACACAGGGCGAGGCAATCCACACACAGGCGGAGGGCGGGCGCGAACCCGGGGCCTCTCGCACTGCAGCATAGCATAGTGCCGATACCATTGTACAAAAGAGCCGGCTCCTTTGCAAGGAGCGTATATCGGGCTTATGTCTCTGTGTGTGATTACGTCACCTACTAGCCCTACTGCTGCCTTACCCCGTGCACGGTACAATATATATATATTATTGTTTCCTTTTTAGGAATACATATGATCCCGAGTACAGAGCTTGAAATGTTAACTATGCATTATCCCCTGGGCTTCAGTAGGCACCCCGTTTCTCACATGAAACTACCTTTGGGAATGTAATACAACCAGACGGTCAGTAATAAAGTACCCAGCAACTGCTTGAGACTAACCATACATGACCACAACTGATTATAGTGGTACCAGTTGAAAGCCAGTAGTTAACTGACAGTAAGAAATGTGTTCTGTAATCATTAGACACATTTGCCCCACAGAAAGACAAAATACATTATTATTATTATTATTATTATTATTATTATTATTATAATGTCAGGCAAGATGATTTTTAGATAGAGCATATATGGGTTCCTATCTGTGTTCTATAGTAACCATTAACTTATATACTCTCTGTAAGGAGTTATAAGCTAGTTTTACATTTTAACTTGAGGAGAGGTCAAAGGTCGCAGGCTAGCTTTACATTTGACCGAAGATTTTGAAAGTTTTTTAAAGAAATACGTCAAGTGGCCATATTGGTTTACGCACAAACACCATTATCATTTTTGAAAAAGTCAATTGTATTGATACAGGGATGATGCTTGTCAACTTTGGAGTTAATCAAATAAACCATTTTTCAACTGAAGCGTTTTTAAATTTAAGAAGAAAATGTAGGTCTGGTGGCCATCCTTGTTTTACAAAAGAACACCATTTTGCCATATTTGAATTCCATTGTCCCCAGGGTGATGTCTACCAAGTTAAGAGTTAGTTGGGTAAACGGTTTGCTAACAGAACAGTTTGATGTTTGGGGCACGTTTTGGCGTTTTTGGTGGCAGCCATTTTGATAGTAAAATTTACCGCAGCAACTTCTGCTTCGCAAACTTGAAGCGGGTTTGGTTGCTGATGATCAATCGGTTCACTGCTTCTACACAGGATGATACCTGCCACGTTTCATGTTGATTGGTACACCGCGTGCGAACAGGAGCAGTTTAAAGTTTTGGGAGGAAAAGCAACAATAATTAATAAATAAATAAATAAAATCTGTACAATAACAATATAGGCTTCCCAAGCCAGCTTGGAAGCCTAATAATAATAATAATAATAATAATGATAATAATAATAATAATAATAATAGTCTAATTTTCAAGGCAGTAGTGATCCTTGCATATATCTAGCACTTCCAGGCGCATGTTCAGATAAATATGACACAATCAGGTTGCAGAATGACTATTCAGTTCCTTATCGGGACCGCTAAATACATAATATCTGTATACATCCGATGTTATTTAACGTGTGGATGCTCCCTGGTCTGTCAGTACTGTAGTATGTACTTATAGCTAACAATGGGAATGCATGTGGTGGCCAGACCCCACATCAGTAGCAACGAGCCTTTTTATTAGAACAATAACAATGTTCTTTCCTACTTGTTATTAATTATTATTTGGTTAGTCCAATAAACGATATCAGGTCTTCTTCTCTTTGTCTATTATTAGAACAGAAATAGAATAGGTGTGAGTGACTGTCAGCGGGTTGCTTAACAGGGCCCGGCTAATCAATCCTGTATGCAGTCACACCTTAGCATTACAAACGACTTTTTTTTTTTTTTCTTGAATAGTTAACGTGTGCAAACCTCATTTGATACACCCAATGTTGGGATTTGCTAAGTACATAGTGTAACTATACGGTAGCAACTATTAGTTATTTTTTTAGGGGGGGAGGGGGGGGGGGGGGGGGGTGTAGCAAAACGCTGGTATACTTACGAGCAAGCATTTGTTATATTTCATACAATCAGAAAAATCGGTAACGGGTCATTTTACGGATATTTGTGCTGGGAGGGTCTTTTCTGCGCACGCGTGGCTCAAAGTAGCCTCCCTCTACCTGAAAGAACACACCTGGATCCAGCGAGACGGAAGTAGAGCTTTTGAGATATCTGGTCGACTGTCCTCACTGTGTCATTTTCATATTAACATAGATGAGATCAGATTTTTGAGAGGACTCTTCAGTATCGGAAGCTTGTGAGGCTAAATCTACTGTCGATCGATGTGAAGCGAGGTACAGCTGAAGATATTTCTTGGTTTTGGTGATTACCTGCGCCAGTACTACAGCTATATGGTAAGTTCCACTTAAAGATTCATTACAAGAATATACTTTTTTGAACCTGCAACTCACCTATCAAACCGTTTGAGTCCTATCTGGATACATTTCGTGTACAACAGTGTAGAATAAATAAATATATATTTCCATTAACTTCAATACAGCAAATTATTATTTTTTTCTTGCCAGTAATTTTCTGTATTCGATTTCGTTTCTTATTTGTGTTTGACTGACACCAGTTTTTATATTGACATAAGCTTCACGGTTCAGTTGTGAGCTGCTACGTACGGTAGTTATTAAGAAATGCTAATGAAAATGTTTAATGTTGTAGCAAGGTAAGACTTAAATGCTAAATGAATGGCACAATACTATATATATAGAGAGAGTGAGAGAGAGAGAGAGAGAAGTGTTAATTCATGCCTTGTATTATGATCAACATAATTTGTTACAAATGAACATGTAATGAATGTAGGTAATTAAATAGGGCCGAATTCAAAATGAAATACTTCAAACTCGGAGAAAGTACAGAAGATGTATTCAGGTGTTATTCCTGTGGTCTTCAGTCAGAATTCGTTATGAATTTGCACCCATTATTTAAAAGTGTTACCAAACATAATCTCACTGAGTTTTAAATTTGAAGACCCTAATTTTTTTATTTATATAGCGCTGACTATATTTACCATATACTGCCTAACAGGTGTGGTCAAATGACATTCCTACACCAAAGGGCTGTGGAGATATTGTTGCTTGTCTTTCCAAATGAACGATTCCTTGTTAGTACAAGTTATATACATAGATAGGGAAATCTATACCCTAAACTTTTTCTCAGGATTTATTGGAATTGGTTTGTGAACTCAAGTGCTCCCCAGTGGACTCTCACTGTATGTTATATAAACTAGACATTTTTGTTGCTTTTTATTTGTTTGATGTACCTCATAGAAGTTACATTAGCCTTTATGTTGTTGTGCAAATTTGGGTCATGAGAAACCAAGGGACCTATTCAGACAATGATGGATATATATATATATATATATATATATATATATATATATATATATATATATATATATATATATATATATATATATAATTTGGATGAAATATAATTAATTCCAAAATTGTAAAAAAAAATCTTTAAAAACTAATTTTGCTTATTTTTTTTTTTTTTTTTTTTTTTTTTAGAGAGACAGAAATCTTTTGTGCCTAATGATGCTTCTGCCTGTGTGCATATTGTAAAAACACTCTGGCATCCAGTAATAATTTATTGCCAAAAGTGGGCCTCACAAATCAAAATGACGACTTTCCGAAGGTTTTTAAGGAAGCGTTTTTTTCCCTGGAAACTGGTAATAGTCGCCCTCATTTTCATTACATTTGTGTTTCTCATACAACGGGAAGTTGTTGGTCGGGATCTGCAGGAAGAGCCATGGCTCAAAGACATTGTAGACAAGAGGGACGCTGTCTTAGGAATGATGATGGGGGCAGTCAATAATTTCAGGGATGCAATGCCAAAAATGCAAATTAAAGCACCTGTTCGACAACATGACACTGCGGACAGCAAGCCGTGTTTGAATGGATATTACACGGCAGCAGAACTGAAGCCTTACCTGGAGAGGCCATCTCAAGATCCCAGTGCTCCTGGGGCCTCCGGAAAGGCTTTTCCAACTGACAAACTGAGCCCAGAACAACAGAAGGAAAAGGAGAAAGGGGAGGCCAAACATTGCTTTAATCTGTTTGCAAGTGATCAGATTTCACTTAGTAGAGACCTTGGACCCGACACGAGACCTCCAGAGTATGTATACGCCTGTTTTGTTTTCTTCTAGATCATATCTGTAGTATACTATATACTATATACAGTATACTGTTGGTTTAGGGTTACTATTTTCAATAGAAAAGGCCCATATGTTTTGTTTTTTTGTGATGGAATCTGCTGGATTGGCAGCACTAGAGCCTGAAGTTATCGCTATTCTCAGCACTTCAATATCACAGTAACGCATTTGTGGAAATGTGAGAGAACTGATAGACACCGTCCAGCTTGTTTCACACATGACTTCCTCATTTAAAATGAATAGTGTGTAGAGTGGCCTAATCTCCAACTAGCAGATCATGTGGGTAGTGTTGTGTTTTGTATGTAAAATCTGAAAGTATGGTCATACTGAAAGCATAATTACTCCCGTCCCTTAATCCTGGATTAGTGTTTACCAAAACATATTATAAATTACCAGCTATATATGCATGTACTTTAAATTATCACCAAAGATAGATGTTGAAATGGAACACGTCATTATACAGTAGGTGTCTCACAGGTTCGTCTTTTCTTTTTGCACAACAAGTTTATACCTGAATTTGCATGCAGTGAACAGTAGTTAGTGCTGTATTGTAGACCACATGCTTCAAAGGCATGTGGAGGTGCTTTATTGTATTTTAATCTGTTAATGTGATGAGGTAACACTGTCAGTTTACTGAAATCTAGCCAAATGTGTTACAACATTTTACATTAACCACATAATCTGTCATGTTTTTTGCCTTTGCAATTTTTTTTACGTTATTATTGTGCTCCTTGTCTTTTAGATGCATTGAACAAAAAGTCAAGCGCTGTCCACCTCTCCCAACCACGAGTATAATTATCGTGTTCCACAATGAAGCATGGAGCACATTGCTGAGAACAGTGTACAGCGTGCTGCATACGTCTCCTGCCATCTTTTTGAAAGAGATCATACTGGTGGATGATGCAAGTGTTGATGGTAATGCATAAATAAAAATATTATGGTATATTATGGTATCCCGGGATATGGTAACCAACTAAGTAAGGTTTTGGTAGTTTCAAATGTGTCATCATAACAATGAAGTCCCAAGTCCCATATGCAAGTTCATAACTCCTCAGCTCCAGGCTAGTGCCATTGGAAGCCCACATTGTTAGTTTTTCCTCTAGATCAATCCTCAGAGAATGTACAATTGAAGAAATAGTCAGTTTGGATAGAACTGTGGTACTTTAACCTCACCAAAGTGGTCATAAGCATGCTCGAATGCATGACAAATGCAACTTAAAAAATCTGCCAAAAATCCAAAATCCCCGGATACCATAATATTTTGCTTGATGCTTGTAGATCTCATCAACATCTATCCAAACATATCTTTGGGTGATTCTTTGGAGTCCCCACATGCAAGTTATTATGGCAAGAATTGAAATTTCAAGGGGTTTTAATGACCAGTGGTGGAACTTGAAACCAAAAGTATTTCACAGAATTTGGAAGACTGGTTTCTTCTTACAGCAATACTTACATTTCAGGACCCACATCTCCTTTACAGGGTAAAGTGTTAGGCTAAAGTTAGAATAAAACTCGTCAGTTACGCCTCATCTGGCAATTTGCCAGAAGTGAGTAGGGTGCTCCTAGTATTTTTTTTTTGAAAAACCCTATTCGATACAAGTAAAATGAGGTGCTACACATGATGGTAGCATCTAAATTGCACCCAGGGTGATTTTTCTGGTCAAGGTCCCTTTCTCACTTTAGGTTGACCTTTGCAAGGTTACAAGTCAAAGGGGAAATTTAACAAAAAAATAAACAAACAAAAAAAAAAACCATTTAGCTATCATTTCTTAACTCAGCGTATCTGAAAACCCCCAGGTGAATTTTTCTAGGAAAATCTGAGACGGACAGGCACCGGCATTAGTTGAGTTAGCATGTAATGACCCTAACGTATTTTGTGTGTTTAATTTGAAACCTCATTTTAATTTGATGGTGCTATGCAGTTCTAAGGTTCCTTTCTGACTGTTTGATTTCTTGATGATTCTCTTCAGTCTGAGTTGAGGATCAGTGACTGAAGAGCTTTTTATTATGAAAGCTGCTCCATATCTTGGAGTCTTTAAGGCTACCGTCAGGCAGCTGTGGTAGCAAGCCATGTGCAGAGATTGGAAGCTCTCTCTGCCAATTTCAAGCCCTATTAGCCCAAACTGCAACTGTTTATTACTGCATTTGTATACAACAGTTTTTAGTGTTCATTTCTAGTGTTTTAATCTCTGAACTAGGAGAGGTATTTAAATCTTATTGCATCTTTTGTATTTTAATACTGCCCCTGACCTGATGTTTTTTTTTTTTCCTTGTTATAATATTTTTTTAAACGGATCTGGCTGATTTTTGCTATTTAATTACCTTCCCCAGTAAGCCAATCATGGTTAATCAGAACAACCTTATTTAAATTAATGCGAACCGGATCTCAAATATTTAACTTGCACAGCGTGTATTTGTTTAAGGGAGAGTGGACCACCCTGCACTTGGGCTCTCTGAATGGTATTAAAAAAAAAAAATGTTTTTGTATCTACAGATTACTTGAAGGAGCCGCTCGATGATTATGTAAAGCAACTCCACATAGTTAAGGTAGTCCGGCAAAAGGAAAGAAAGGGACTTATTACTGCCAGGCTACTGGGAGCAGCAGTAGCCACAGGGGATGTGCTCACTTTCCTAGATGCACATTGTAAGTACCTAAAAGCACATGTTAGAAATATAAACATCCATGTTTTAAACTTGTATACTGTGGTTTGGATGAGTTAATATAATAAATATGCTTCTTTTAATTAATTACATGTCTGGACCACAGTTACCAGGCAGTAAGGTCCGAGATATTCTGCCTCTGGTATGTCAAAAGCAACCAAAGACAGTAGCTTTAATATTGCTGTGTTGTTAGAAACACACATAAAATACAAATGAGACAATATTATATACCTGAGGATATAATTACAAAAAAAATACTAAAAATGACATTTTCCTGTGATCATAAGGTGAATGTTTCCATGGCTGGTTGGAGCCTCTTCTGGCGCGGATAGCAGAGAACTACACTGTAGTGGTAAGCCCAGACATTACAACAATCGACCTCAATACCTTTGAGTTTATGAAACCGTCTCCCTATGGGCAAAACCACAACCGAGGCAACTTTGACTGGGGTTTATCCTTTGGGTGGGAAAGCCTTCCTGACCACGAGAAAAAAAGAAGAAAAGATGAAACATACCCAATCAAGTAAGAAGCTTTATTGTTTTTTTTAAAGTAATTTGCATGATGTTCACTTATTTTACATAATAGCAGCTCTGTTTTCTATGTTCCACTGTTTTTCTTATCTAACCGATGTAAGTTTGCTTAGATAAGTGTTCTGTTCTTTTGCAGTGATAAACAAATACTAATGTTTTCTTCTTATTTGAATTATACACACTTAACTTTGCATGTAACAATTTTGACCTTGCATTGGATCAGGAAAAACAGTGAATTCTTCATAGAAAGCTGTCAATAAAAAGTGTTAGAAATTAAATGTTAGTATTACACTCGTGTTGCGTTGTTTTGTGGTTTTGCTTTACCTTCCTATAATATCACACTCTTTTGCTTTACAGGACACCAACATTTGCTGGGGGGCTTTTCTCAATCTCCAAAGAGTATTTTTATGAAATTGGAAGTTACGATGAAAAAATGGAAATTTGGGGAGGCGAGAATATTGAAATGTCTTTTCGTGTAAGTGCTATTTTAAAATGTATTTATTCAAGAAAGTATTTTGCAATTGGTTTACTAATGCACAATTGTTGTAGATGTTTTTTTTTTATTATTATTATTTTCTTAAATATATATATATTATTTTGATTAGGTCAAATAAGTTGACAATATAATTATATTTTTCTGAGGGGTAAGGGGATAAAACGTTATTAAGAACTGTTCGTAATACCCACTGTTATCTTAATAATCCAGTATTTTGTTTTTGTTTTATAGAAGTACAATTCAGTAAATGGTACAGGATATGAGAGATTTTTTTTTTTCCATTTTATATTAACAGACCAGTCTTTGTCACCATAATTAAGTTTTGAGCACAGTACTAACAGTAAATGGTGAGCATGAGAAGAGGTATACAACTGTTTTATTGATGTTTACATTCAAGGTTTTAGGTCATGTTTTATATTTATTTTCAGTTACAGTCTTGCTAATTTAAATAACCGCTTTATGGTTGCCAGGTGTGGCAGTGTGGCGGACAGTTAGAGATCATTCCATGCTCTGTGGTGGGTCATGTTTTCCGCACCAAAAGCCCACATACATTCCCCAAAGGCACGCAGGTTATTGCACGTAATGAAGTCCGTCTAGCTGAAGTCTGGATGGATGATTATAAAGAAATATTCTACCGTAGAAACCAGCAAGCAGCCCAGATGGCAAAAGAAGTAGGTGGAAATATTTCAACAAGCCTAGCTTTAAGAATGCAAATTATCCAAATTAATTCTTCATATATTCCAAAAAGGGTTTTCATTCTAGCAACAGATTTCTGAAAAAAGAAAAAAAAAACAACTACAAAATACTGCCTGATCAAGTGTTTTTTTTTTTTTTTTCAGTAGACTCAGGAAGGTTTTTGTGGAATGTTTTAAAACAAAGTACGTGCCTGGATATATGTTATGCTAATATTTTTTACAAGTGCAAGAGGCTCTTATTGCATCTGTCTACTTAGTCTACTTGTTATTTCTGTCTTTTTTTATTTGACCATTTGTCAGCTACACGCTGATTTCTGTCTTCACTCTTTGTCTGGCCAAAGTCTGAATGAAATGAAAATATTTATAAAGATCTTAGAGGAGTTAAGTTTAGTGCAATAGCCTTTGATTAACACCACATTTTTCTTAAAGGAGAAAAATCAACAAACAACTTGAGAGTGTATTTGAGTCCTTGAATTGTATTGCTAGTTTTGTCAAATGATCTCTGTTTTATTTGAAGACGGGTGTAGTAATGATTATAATGATTAGAAATAGTTTTGACATGTTTTACTAGGGGGTTGATGCACCTCACCCGACCAGGATAAGCCACAGCTGGTTTTTTACACCACCAGGGACTCCACCTAGTTTGCATCAACCACTTATATTTAGGGGTATCTTGGGATGACCAGGGATAGGTGGTCTACCCCTACAGTAGTGCAAAGCTTATATTAATAGATTCTGGAAGATTTTAGATGCTGTGATTTGTTGTTAGGCTTATAGGGCAAAATAATGTGATCCAGTAGAGGCTTTTATTACCCCAGTTACAAATGTAGGGAAACTTGGTTGTAAATAATTTGCATAAAAGAAACTGAAGAATATTTCTTTCTTTAAAGACCCTGCTTGCCACCCTGACATTCTATGGTGAAAGTAAACTTTCTGGTTGGGAGATTCTGGTTTTCAATTGTCTTTTTATTATTTTTATCAACAGAAATCTTTTGGCGACATATCCCAAAGGTTGAAGCTCAGACAAAATCTGAAGTGCAAAAACTTCTCTTGGTATTTGAAGAACGTGTATCCTGAAGTTTTCTTGCCGGATTTGACCCCTCTTCGCTTTGGAGCTGTAAATTTATATATATATATTTTTAATATTTCTATTTATTACTTTGTAATCTATGGAGGTAACAATAAATGTGTTACTCAGGAATAGAGTAACAAAAATAACATAATTCTTGAATTTGTAATATTTAGAATCCATTTGTTCTTTATACAAATGACCTTTTTTAAAGCTTTTGTTTTCTCTTTTAGGTGAAAAATATGGGTAAGGAGTCCTGTCTAGATGCTGGGGAGAACAATGAAGGTGGCAAACAACTGATACTATACCCATGCCATGGGCTTGGAGGAAATCAGGTAGAGCTATTTTATTCTTTTGGGTTTTTCATTTGGGATGGGGATTGCTGCACAAAGTCAGTCTATTCTATGTCCTTTTATTGTTTAAGGGCAACACCCACCCCCACCAAAAGAAGTATCTGGCCTTGAATTCTTCTTGTCAGTGAAATAATCATACATTACAGATTGCTTTTTAAATGTGTCCCCAACAGTGGTGTTCAGTCAAAGTCTCATGAAGTTCATAAATGTGAATCTACATGACCCCTTTCTGCAGACTGCATCGACAGAAGACTAAAAATGTAGTGCCTGTCTAGAAACAGGTTTTTGGTAGATACCGTTGAGTTAAAGGAATGTTAAGTTAAATGTTTTAAGCTGTTTAACATACGTTTATCTTTCAGTACTTTGAATACTCTACACACCATGAAATACGTCACAACATCCAAAAGGAATTGTGTTTGCATGCTACTGCGGAAGCTGTTACACTGGAAGAATGTCAGTTCAAAGGTCAAAATACACATGTCACAGTAGAAGAAAAGTGGGAGCTAAGAGAGGTAATGTCTGTTCTAGAACATATTGAACTACATGGAAATGAGTGCAAACATGCTTTAGTCTGCCTGGTACCTTTGTGGTGACGTCATATCTGTATTGCCATAGCTCTTTCAAAAGAATGGTAGAATTTGAAAGATGATGCAAGTAGAACAAGTCAAATATGGTTAAAAAGTGTGATATTTAGATGTTATAAAATATATGTCAGTTTTTATTGATCACAGAAATTAAATAGTTCTTCTAGAGTAGTCTTTCTGTAAAGCTACTTTGTGCTCAGAGTGGAAGATAGTATCCCATATCATTTTGAAATCTTATTTTTTACATATTTATGAAATATTTTACTGTATGAATCCATAGTATTGTATGCTTAATTCACTGCTAATGGCAAGAACTGTGGGCTTCACTTAGAAACGTGTATACCTAAAGGTAACAACTTTTTTTTTTTTTAAATAACTGGAAAGCTAAAAAGTCCTGGTTCCACAAATGGATAAACTGTGGAAGAATATAGAATACAATCAACAAGGGAAAGAAAATCTCACCTTACACAGACTTCTCCAGGATGTACTGTAATAAGGGTTGTCTAAACTATTCATCTGTATAGGTTGCCTAATTAAACTCACAGTAAAATGTGGAATGGTTCAAAATACTGTGTAAAGGATGAATATTCAAATATGTTTTGCTTTGCCCCCAGGAACATCTGATTGTAAATCCTGCATCAAACACGTGCCTTACTGCAAAAGAAGAGCACCCAAGCCTGGAACCCTGCAACCCTGCTGATAGATTCCAGAAGTGGACCTTTATTTGAGGTTCAACCCGGGCATATCTATATTTTCTTACATAGTTGGAAGATGTTTCTATGTTTTGATTTGAGATTGCAACATGATACATTTGCACTTGGAAGAAATGCGGTGTCTATATTCTAAAAACAGGTATTTTGATGCCGATATGTTTTTTTTTTTTTACAATGCTAAATATTCAAAAGTACCAAAGAACTTTGTAAAATATCAATATTTTTCATTTTGTATTGGGTAAATATAAATACACTAGTAGAGGCTCTAGACTACACAAGGTAATAACTATGTACTGTAACTTTAAATTACTGCATTTATCATTCTTGTTAATTTCCTCCAAATAATAATAATAAAATAACATAATACATCTGTTTTATCTCCATTCACATGTTAGAATTTAACCCTAAGCTTCTTACTGTACCATTATTTCTGCAGTGCATATAGTCTAAATTGTTACTGCATTGTTCATTACTATTCAATATAAACAAGCTGTGATACTTTTAGATTTAGTGTTTTCAGGTGTTGTACCAACAGCTGTGGAAGTGGAAGTCCTCCATAGCACACACTTGCAATACAGTTTTGCCAAATGATAAACTCTGGCTGATTGCTCCCTCGTTTGGGTGCAGCCATTGCTTAAAGAAGTGTTAGCTGTCGCCTACAGGATGAACTGACTGTACTAGTCTGTTTTCAGAAAGATGTTAGTACGTTGAAGTCATTTTAAAAGGTGACAATTAGAAATGTTTGTTCTACAGTGTTCCACACCCTGCACTATAGTATTCTCAGATGGCTTTTATTAATGTATTTACTTAGGCACACAAGTGCAGTTCAGCTCAATTACATGTATGTGAATCTACTGCATTACCAGCAGCATTAGCATTCACATCACATCCCTGAGGTTGTCTTGATTCAATTGTAAATATTTGTTGTTAGATAAAGGGAAAGTGAATTAAAACAGAAAAGAAAATTAACCAACCCCCCCCCCCCCAACCCCCACTCTGAAATTAATTTCCAGATAAACTAGGTTCAGTTTGGTTTGTTTAGAATGAATTCCTGTGTACCTGGGTCCCCATGAATACCATGTAATGAACAGTTTAGTTTTTTGTTTTTTTTTAATGGATAAAGTACTCAATAATAAGTTAAAAAAAACAGCAAAAATGCCAAGTAATCCATAGTTCCATGTATGTTTTATTAACTCCCTCCCCACTGGAATAAAACAAATTGTATTTTGGCTCCTATTTTTAATTTACAATGAATAACTGAAAAACAAGACTTTAAAACAACTATCTAGAAGCAGAAAGTGAAAAAAAACTCTAAAAATCTACTTTCCAATTTCACAGGCTTCATGGATGTGGTTAATCCAAGTGAAAACTTATTAAGATTGACAACAGGTTTATACAATTTGAAAGAAAAATACAGGCTAGTACAATTGACACCATTTTTTTTTTTAAACAAAAAAACATGAAAAAAAAAAGCCAATTTCTCAATATAGACTGTTGTAGTAAACCACAATAAATACATTTCATAATATCATTTATAATAAATACTGAAAGTGATAAATACAGTAGAATACCACTAAAGATCTGATGGTTATCAGTGTAGCTTGCTTGGTATTTTGCTTTGGCACACTTGCCACAGGTTTAGTAAAATACGTCTGAAGTTGTCATACCAGTATGTACAGGATTCATGTTTTTGTTTATAGAATTGTGTTGTTTTTCCATCACCATTAGCAGCTTTTACATGAAGCTGAGAAACTGTTTGTGCAGTCACCCTGTGTGTATATATATATATATATATATATATATATATATATATAATCAAATCAGTTTTCTAGGCTGCTAGGATACAGGTTTGAATGTCTGCTCTATTGCTTAACACAGTCAGCACTGCTTATACTGTATATTCCAGGAAAACTTGTTTATTTGTAAAGGCTCATCTGGTGGTGCACAAGCTTCAAGGACATCTGGTGTAAAAAGGTCCTTAGAATGGAATAGAAAATGCAAATGTATTTTTATTGAGAAGATAAACTGTCAGTCACACAATAATATCGGTTGATTCGAGAGTACAAAACAACCTTGAGCATGTCATTTGCAGTTTCTTTAGGAATAAAACATAAGAAAATCAGATTCTATATATAGGTCAGGTGAAAGGGTTGGGGGCATTCATTGTTTCATAAAAGGTTAATGGTATGTATCATTTTAGAAAGTATAACTTTCTTATATAGTTTTCTTGTGTGTTAAACATGATGGATGTTGGAATCTTTTGTTTTTGTTACTTTTTTTACCAGGATAAATCTATACTACAACTTTTGTATATACTGATTAATAAAAAGTAATATTCTGATACAGCTTCAATACAATGTGAATATTCTTCTACACATACATGTAGTTATTGCCAGCTGGGGTACATGTATAGCAGCTGAGGATTCAAATCAACTACTGGCCCATCTCTTTAAAGAATAAAAGTAGCATGGCATAAATTGCAAATACTAAACCTGTTAAGGAAACAGCAACATTATAATAAACTTGCATTTCCAAATCCAGACTGGAGACAATGTATGCAAAGCAGTGCTACTAGTGCTGTATCTGATAGTTTAATGATAGATTGTATTCTTTAACACAAATACATTATTTACACTAACTAGGATATGTTGAAATCATTTCCTCACAGTTTCTGATGTTAAGTCATACCTATACTATATATCCCATTTTTGTTTCACTGAGTATATGAACAAAATTCATTGTAACCCTGAATTCCAAAGGATATTGCACTTTTACAGGTAAAAACAAATATGCATGGTTCTTCTCACAGCCCCTTACCTCAGATGAGTTTTTTTTTATTTATTCATTTTTTTAATAGAAATACAGTTTTATCCTAAGAACAGGTGCTTGTCAAAATGCCATTTTGTACACAGTGGCAAATATGAAGCCAGTGTAATAATTATAGTCCACTAGTATGTATGGGTTATATTTTCCTTTACATCAAAAAGTAGCTTGCAGATTCTTAGATGTTTTTCACAACTAGGAGATACAGTATTACATTAATACAATGGAATACTTTTTTGTCGCCAAACAGTATACGCACGGTCCTTGTAAACCAACAGAAACAGCTCCGCCAACAATTCCTTTTGCTGTCCTGTGGTGTAACCCAGGTGAAAACCAGGATTGGGGTTATAAATTGTACTAAGCTTGATCCAAAGCCCCATATATCGGGGGAGATGGCGATTTCACTTTTTCATTACTTCCGTCAAATAAAATCATGCGATAACTTCAGTGGTAGTTTATATATATAAACTTTAGTTGCACCTCGTCAGATAGAGGAGTAGAACATGGTTCTGAAATGCTTCAGTATGAATCATAGTGGTACTGCAGATTGTTACACTAACGTAATGTGCATTGTAATTTTAAAGCTTAATGATATTTTATACTGAAAACTATTACAATAGTGGCAACATGTAAATTACAGAATCATGAGGCTATTTTCAATGGTGTGTTCAGATTTGTATTAAGTCTTGACTTCCCTTACCCTGTAGGGACTTTAAAAAGTGCATGTGGGCAGCCTGGAGAGTCGAAGTGATTTTCCAAAATAAAGAAATTGCCTGAAAATGTGAAATGCAAAAGAGAAGGAAATACCTCCTCTTGCAACTTTTCTGAGCCAGAATAACCTTAAATACTCCCTATGGTTCAGTTAGCAAGGTGTGCCCAGTGACAATTAACTTTATATATATATATATATATATATATATATATATATATATATATATATATATATATATATATATATATATATATATATATATATATAAACATACAGTACATTGAAAGTAGGATTAGTCAACATTTTGTGTCCTTCAGTATATTATGGATTTTCAAAGGCATTAGCTCAAAAATAACATGCTATCCATTATCAAAACATTTATATTTAACATATGCTTCATAACCCCATAAATAAATTACATATTGAACAGTAAACTTTTTTTTCACAATTGCCACATGAACATATAAAAAGTTTTATCCACAAGATCTCTTGAAAACGAACCTTTAAAAGGTTACTTTGAAATTACAAGATACTTACATAGCACAGGCCTACGAGAAAAGCTTACAATTTTGAAGTCTTCATCTTGCTTCACTTGAATTTTAAAACAACAATATTTCACAGGGAGTGTTTTTTTTTTTTTAAAGTCAAATTATTTAGAACCTGTATATTGAAACAGGCAAGGTCTGAGGGGAAAAGAAAAACACGTGTGTAATCAATTCACGTAGGTAGAAAGAAAAAAAAAAAACTACTGTATCTGATGCATTAGCCAATACTTTTGACCCCAAAAATAAAAATTGGAAAATTATTTGGGCAATGGCTTGATAATAATAAGAGTAAGAAGAAGAACAATAAAAAAAAAGGGAGAGCGATCTGAAACACTAAACTGGTGTGGCTTCTGGCACACTATCCGGCTCTGCAGGTTTCTTGATATTGTTGTTGTTTTCTGGCAGTGCAGCTCCTTCACAGAGTCCTGCTAAAATCTCCTTCGGCTGCTCAGCTGGAAAACAACTACCGTTAGCAACATAGCAATCTTGGGAATTATTGTTTAGGTAGTTGTGAAACTCCATCTGGGAGCGACCTGGTGTCTGTTCGTCATATATACCATTGCACTGAACACTATTGTCCTGATCTGCAGAACAACAAACAATAACCGAGGGTACTGCACTTGCAGCTGGATACTGACGATTGCCATAGCTTTCTTCGGGCTGACTAGTATAGTCCGGGTACTGCTCGGACGTCACATTGTAGGGCACCAGTGACGTTGTCCCTTTGTTATTGGTAACCCTCTCGGAGTAGGATGAAGCTTCATTGTAGGCCTCATTGGCTTGGTTTGTCACGGAATTAACTGCTGCTGCAGCAGTATTAGGATTTTCAATTTGATAATACTCTGCTGAAGAGTTAGTGTAGTAAGAATTTGTTTCATTGTGATTTTCATGGACCATTGTACCATCAGAGTAACACAATACAGAAGAAAGAGGTACCACTTCTGTGTGCGACACAGCAGGTTTGGTGATTCCTTCCCCAAAATCATCCAATTTGTCTTCATCATTATCATCATCAACATCGTCATCATCATCATCATCACCATTATCCGAATCGCTAACTGCCAAGCTTCGAGTGCTAGAATCTGTTATACCACTACATAAACTACTCCCATCATCATCTTCATCCTCATCATCCTCCTCATCTTCATCCTCCTCCTCCTCCTCCTCTTCTCCTTGTTCATCTATCTCCTCAGCTGCTTGAAGTTGCATTATTGCAGTCTGCGGAACAGTGTCTGCGAGGGAATATTCTAGATTATGCTGGGCCTGGACCAGGGGATTACTGTGAACATTCACTTCACCATGGTAACCATTTACAGTAGATGCCTGCTGCTGCTCCCTGTTCTTCTCCAGTTCAAGCTTCATGATAGTGTGCAGGAAGTGAGTCCGTACCCTGATGGGATTGAATTCAATTCTGCCTGCTGTGTTGCTGCAGCCTTCCTTTGTGCATCCACAAGGGAATGTCATACGGTCCACCTGAAAGAATCCGAAAGCATGTTAAAGAAGTACAGAACACTGAAAATAATAATCTTGTGCTGCAGTTTATGAATATTCAAATATTTACAAAATGAGAAACAGAAAGAAATGGAGGACACTTCATTGTTTGTCAAACATTATGCATGTCTGCTGTATTTCTTCAACTATTTTGGGGTGTTATATTGGGGTTTAGTTCAAATTTGATTTAGGGTTTAATTCCCGCTTTCAAAAAGGTGTATGTAAAATGGTCAGGGATAATAAATGTAAATAGTACCTTGAAGGTCCAGAAAAGCTGGCTTGAAAATGTTAAGAAAGATAAATATAACGTCTTTGCATCGGATTAATGCAAATGTACATACATTTATTATTAATGTTTTATTATTATTCTTTAAAGTTTACCTGACATTTAATTCCAGCCATGCTGCAAGCACAGGTCTCAGGATCACAGAAGATTCTGCAGTCACAGCCACAGTCCTCTCTTGACACACGGATTGCACGAAGCTCGTGTTTTTCTTCCACGTCTATCTTTTTAACCCCGGATGCCCTCAGTAAAGCCCTCCTTTTTTTGGTTGTCAGGGGTTGTAAAAAGAAATACTCGTCAACCTCAGTATTGTCTAGATCAATGTCATCGTCTGAAATATCATCCACTGTGAGTGTATTGGCTTCTTCAGACTCCACGGTACCATTTTTAGTAAGCTAAAAAATTAAAAGGTTAAAATAAGGTGAGTAAACTCTAGAAACTACAAAATCAATAACAATGGACTATGTGACAGTTAAAGGCTATTACATCCAACTGCCATCCACTTATTGATTGGCAGTGACATAAGTCTTAATGTACACAAAAGCAGGCTGTTCCAGTGTGAGCACTGCACACACTACCTCAAACAGTTTGTGAATGCAAAAATAAACAGATTTCATAAAAATTCAACATTATAAATTGTTTCTGTTGTCCAAATCACCTAATTTCATTAAAATGTAAATAGCTGGTTCAGGTACTGTTGTAATGATGGTCTGTTTACAGTACCTTTAGCTTTATTGAGTTGAGTTTCTCTTGTTTTAAGTGGTCTCTCAGCATCTCACGGTGAATTCTTTTCTGTTCCAAAGCGAACTCTCCCAGCGTGTACTGTCGGACGCAATTGTGTCGGTTGGACATGCCCAGGGTGCTCCCTCCTTGGCTGGGGACACTGGTAAAACCTTGTCGTCGCGTAAAGTAATACACAGTCACGTTTTCAAAGTGAACATTTCTCGTTCTCATACGTTTCTCCCTTTTGAGTATTGAGGATGCTGAAAAAAAAAAAAAAACATCTGTCATCATCTGTTTGAAAAACTATCAAAGGGAAATAAACTGAATACGCAGGCACAGTGTCGATATACATCACAGATGACTAGGAATCCAGAAATACATGCACTACTAGATGTTCCTAGGGACAGTGGAAATGGGTTATTTCACATCTTTTACTAGAGATGCAGAAGCCGTTTTCATGCAAGTTATCCATTGCTCATGTTGAAGAGCTGTTTGTGCAATTAAAAACAAAACATTTCGTACATAAATTCTTAAGAAAACATTTGCTACAAGCTTACACAATGTGGACTAATTCAAATAATACCAGTACACTGCAGATTCTCAGAACCACGACATCCCTGCTTTTAGAAAGTCCATAAATGAAACGTGTCATGAAAGTCATCTTGCAGTAGAGATGCAAAGAATTTACAAAGATATCTTCATTATTACAACAGGAAAAGTATGTAGCACTCAAGTCAGATATTTTTCCCTCAGCAGCCTGCAATTAAATAACGTATCTCTATGCAGCACGGTAGCTAGTTTATAGAATCAGTCCAGACCTAAAACATTACAAGGTCATTTTGGAAACCTCATGCAACACTTATTATGCGAATGGCTATTTATTCAAAAGGTGGGTGTTGTGGTCTCTTAAATAGTTCGGATATCCTATCAATTTTCAGGTTTTTTTGGTACAGATTCTTGTTTTATCTTTCTAATGACGTCCAAGGCGTGTTAAGAATGCAGAAGAATAGAGATAGACAGGCCTGAGAACAGAGTGTGCTCACAGTCAGGTGCACAATGGGTTGAGCTGTTCCTTCAGTGCATCTCATTCCGAAAGTCTATAAGACACATTTATATTCACAGTGCTCCTTACTTCCTGAGCTCAGACTGATGAATCAGCTTCTTATTTTATAGCTACGCCTTTGTGACTTTACCCTGCAATGCACAAGCATGACTACCTTTCAGATTGAAAGGGTCGCTCTTGTAGTCTAATTGGTAACACACTCCCTAAGCAACACAAACAGGGTCTACAGCCCTGAAACATCCGTTTACTTTCATAGAGACATGCTGAAACCGAGTGTGGTCTTCAGCAACAAGGGGTAATATGGTATGACCCTCCAGGGTTTTAATCTAATAGATAGCAAAATCGCTTAGCAACCACAGAGTAGCGGGTCAAATCAGATTCCCCCTGCCTTAAATGTACTACCCTATCCCATCTCTGTGGTCACTTCCTTACACTCGACAAGGTGAATTTCATAAACTAAACACATTAAAACAGATAATAAATACTGTCCTCTTTTTGTTAATTCCGATCACAATATGACCAAAGCATGTATATGTCTTATTGCAGTAAAGATTCCAAGGGATTTCAAATTCACATCCTTGCTTGTCTGGTCTATGATGTTACACTTTAACATGGGGGTCAGGCCCACAGTTTTCATCTCCAATCTACCCTTGACAATTTAAACTATCATCTGGTACCATCAATCAAGCAGAAATAAGACTGATGGGGGAGACCCACAGGCACCAGACGACAGAAGCAGCATTGGTCAGAGCACACCTTTATGGGTGTGGCGGCTCATGGTATGAAATGCAAGTATAGGTAACTTTTTTTTTTTTTTTTGCAGACTTTTAGTCATGTTGACGGTTTATGAACAGATGTTCTATGTTTATGCATAACCACTGATCATAACCACTGATTGTATGCTTGGAGTTTTCTGATTTTTATCCTACAGTTCATAATATGTGTTTCTTGGTCTTTCGTGTGAGGTACATAAATAATAAACAGGCCTGTACACGGTACATGCGATACAGTATAGCCTACACGCTTTTATAACACAACAGCAGTTAACAGACATTTTCATTTTGTTACTACTAATTTTGTAAATCCACCCATCAGTGCATGTATATACTTTCAAGTTCAACATGTCACGTGTTATTTGATTTACCAATGTTTTGCTAAATTCATTTCTGGCAGAATGTATAACCTATATATATCAAAATGCATAAGGCAAGTACAATGTTTGTGTTCAGTTTAAATCTTAAATTCTATGGACTATGTCTTAATTTAAATTATTATTATTATTATTAAATAATTATAATAATAAAAAAAACAGTATCTGAATCTTTGTCTGCTAATTATTGATACGGACTCAGCAATTGGAATCAGACCAATTGTTTGTTTTGAATTCTGAATTGGTGCAGCCCTTCAATGTGTTTTGCAGCACTATATTTATACACTCCATATATATATATATATATATATATATATATATATATATTAAGAGCCCCAATTGAGAAGTGCAGCACCACTTAATGATCATTAAGGGCATTTCTTTATGATTTCTTGTAACACTGAGTATGGCAAAGTAAAGACCCACACTTTAACAAAGGAAATAAACAACTTAAAACTGTTTTTCACTTGCTGTATTTATTTTAACTGCATTCTAGTGCTTTTATCACACAGAGTATAACAATGTTTAATGGGTAAAGCATGTTTTCCCTATGCCTCGTCTCACCCTTGATTACATACAGTACACCCCTCTTTATGGATTAGAGAGTATAGTACTTGAAAAAAAAACTGTAGCACTCACTTCTCTCCTTAGCTATGACAGTTGTGCCATCCTCTGCTATGAGAATCTTGCACCTTTGTGCCCTATGAAATACATTCTCTTAATTAACTGCAGACGTTTGCGTGACTAGTTCAGTCATTGTTTAGCCAAATTTGTTAAGGAAAACAGGCGCTACACTAAACAAAATTAATCCCCCTTCTGACCAAAATCCAAAGTGTAAGCATGTTGCACGACTTGCACTGCTCTCTCAGCTACCCTCCTGATGTCAAATACACATTTAAATAAATGGGAACCATCTGTTTCAGCAGCTGAATACCAGAGCTCCCTCTATGAGGACAATCTCATTGATTACCATCTACATACAAACATATACAGACACGGGGAATATCAGAGTTAGATCTAGTGGTTACATACTACAGGAAACTTAGCAATACAAAAATAATAATTTAACCATACCCACAAAAAATGGAATAATGGAATGATAAAAAGACTAATACTACGTACAAGAAAGAAAAACCACAACATGAAATACAAATATTATGTTTGTGTAATGACCCAACAGGGTAGCCTTTCACCAAAACTCAAATGCAAACTCAGTATTAAGGTTTGTTTCAAAACATGTTTGAAATCTACTCTTTTTAGTCAAAAGCATTGTGAAGCTGACACTACAGTATATATTTTCGTCATTGTGATAGCCATTTTAGCGGTACCTGCAACATTTAATCTAGAGAATCACAAAATACAGTTGTGTATCATCAGGAAACCACAATATGGAAGCCATACTAGGTCAGAGGTCAAAGTGAACAATACTGTTTCCGTGACATTGAGAACAGTTGCCATCTCCATTTTATGAGATATGAGCGGGTACGTTTACATAAACATATAGCCTAAGCTCTATTCCTGGGAAGCTTAATACGGGCAAAACTGTTAGATCCAAGCAACACAAGCATGTCCCCGCTTGCAAGCAGATGATCTATTTATTTAACAGATAATCAATTTGCCATGTAATAAAAAAAAAAAAAAAATCATTCTCTGGATTGCCAAGCGGTGTATCTATTTCACATATGCGAAGAACCGCTTCCTAGGAACCACTGCATGGTTTTGTTCCTTGCTGTAAAGAACCATCAAAATCCAGTGTAATAGTGGGACTGCCTTTAATTACTTTATTATGTTTTAAAAAATACTTCACAGCCCTATCTCCAAAATTGCCAATGTTCAACCATCATAATTTATTAGTGCTGCTTTGTCCACAAAATAGCATACCATTTTTTTCATTCAGAAGCTTTACTAGATCCCCAGTATTTGCACGGTACTTTTGGAAACTCCATACATTAAAATGAATGCCGCCTAAGGCATATATGCCATTCTCTTAGCATCTGGAGCAAATAACGTGTTCATCTACTTTAATCTCTTTGTTTCACATAAATGACTGGCTGCACCCAAAATAAAATTCACTGAGGAAGAATGTCAGAGTATAAAACCTCAAGTATAAAGTCAGATGACAGCAGAATTAACTACACATGTATTTACAAAATCTGTACTGTACTTGCAATCACAAATTATATCAAGTTGGAATGATATGTCCATATGGAATAAAGAAAAAAAAAAAACACTTGAGATGTTGCTAGATAATGGGGTAATAATAACAACCATATGTGGGTTACAATTAATTTAAAGCAGACAGAAAAACATGATAATGCAGATCAAGGAAAATGTTACGAAGACTTAATTACATTTAAAAAAAAAAAAACTATTGGCAAAAAAAACACATAATCGGATCCCATGAAGTCATTCAAACAGCCTCTTTGCACTTTGTCAAGTCTCTAACAATCACACTTACTTACTAAAATGCCTTTGTAAAACAGGACACTAAGTTAAGAAACTAAATGAATTTACTTATTTATGTTAGTTTTAAGGATAAAAGGTCTTACTGTAAAGCCTAAACCTAAATAAACGATTTCCCTTATTCTTCTGCACACTGTGGTGTTTGTGTTGTTTAATCCCTTGGCTGCTGGTTGTGATTATCAGTAGGAGCAGATACTATATTGGTGCCTGCAAAGAGCTCACGCTGATTCCAGCCTACTGATCCAGACTGTTAAGAGAACACCAACACCACAAAGCATTGTGCAAATGAAAGGAACAATAACTGTAGTTCAGAGATCTAAGCAGATTTTTAAAAGTAAACGTAACCAATATATTTGTTTTACTCAACTGCATGACAACTACAAAAAGTCAATTGCATTCTTATAAAAACTAAGTGCTTGAACTTCTCTTCTTGAGAGAAATTGCTTCATAAATAAAGACTAATCAAGTTTCCTGTTAAGCGCCTCTCCAGAAATGTGTATTCACCAATCTCTCTGTAAGGATCTGCATTTGTGTGATCATTTAGGAATTACACATACAAAGTAAATACACCTGTTAGACCTCAAAAGGTCAATGCCATTTACGATCCTGAAGTCAATAGTTAAAACATCTTTAACAGCTTTGACTTTGCACAGAAAAGTACAAAGTACAAGATAAATGAGAATTAAAATAATAATAAAACAAATTATACTTTTGACCGCATGCATACTGATGTTTGCTAAAACCACATTTTCTATGGGGATTATCAATTATCTATCTATAAACGTGTATGTGATAAAGACTGACATGTCCAGAGGTTAAAAAAAATGTGGCAGTGAAATGAGAAAATCAAAAGCATACAGCTTTGTACCGATTTATCTTAATCTTCTGGAAAGCAAAACGACATATGACCCCAATGTGACAGCCACATTGGGTCACAGGTAACAAAGTAAAGGGTGTGGGTAGATTTTGCCTGAGGAGTTTTCATACCATGAAAATATGAAATGCTTTCTGAGATATTAGCAATAGCGGTGGTGGCGGATTTGTAAATTCCTACATGCTCCCCCCATGGTAATGCTTATTTACTATATGAATGAGCCTTGGGCAGAGTTTCCAGCTTTGAGACTAGAACAAGAAATGGACCAAGATTTAAATGTGACTCACGTGTGAAATGGCTGGAGGTGGAAGGGTTAACGCTGTCACTGCTGTCCGCGCTCTCGCTGCTCAAAACCTCATCGTCAGACTCACGTACGGAGGAGCACGGCGAGGAGCCATCCACTTCTTCAAACTTCCTTTTTAAAATTCCACTCATGGCTTCAGCTCTCTATCAAGCACACCTGTTAAACACAAAGTACATGGTTTAGCATGTGGTAGAAGAAAAGGCTGAGTGAACAATACACATTTTACTACTGCTCTCAATCAGAATTATATTTTCTGTACTTGATTTTACTCTTAAAGGTAACCGTATTCATGTTTTTTGTAATTGCTCTTATTTGAAATTGTTCTTATCCATTTATTGTACTTACTACTTGTTCTTAATGAAATTTACTGTTGTAATCAAATATATAAAGTTTAACAGCTCTTGGTCGTAACTGCGCTCAAACGTAATTATTTGTTGTATTTATCTGAATTTCTCTTACTACTGATTTTATTGTATTATATAACTGCCCTTGTCTGTAATGTGATACTTTGTAACAACTAAGTCACCCTGGATAAGGGCATCTGCTAATAAATAAATAAATAATAAAAAGTGATTCACAAGATTCAGGCTGGGCACATTCTTCATTATTTTTTTTGTAAAAGGGGATTTCTTTTTTATTATAAAAGAACTGACTCAAACAGACTATGTAAAGAACAATACAAAAATTCACTCCTGTTTGCACAGCTGATTGAGAAACACTATGAAGCAATGAGAAACATGGTTAATTGACTTTATAAAAAGAACAGAAATATGTCTAATAATATATTTTTAATCTACTAATTCCAAGGCGAGTCACTTCATCAACAGCTTTAATATGTAAAGCTGGAAATAAAATGTAAAACATGAATGTCTTCGGTGCTGTTTTGCTCAGTTTGGCTCTGCCTGATTTTTGTTTCCACTGAATTAGGCCTTGCTCATTAGAAATGCAATATATTTTGGGACAGCAGGTCCCTTTGTGGTTCTAAGATTTGTGATTTTTGTTCATACACGGTAATTGCATCTTTGCATTATTTAAAAATACTTTCTTTGATTACCTTTATATATTTGTGATGTATTTACTTTGTAAGACTTTATTATAATGCTTAATATTCTATTATTTTACTAATAATTGATAAACTGACTTCAGAATGACCCTACTGTAATTCAAGAGTATGAGGCAGACTGAAAATACACGGATGGATGGAACAGACTCGATACTGCTCTTTGTTTACTGTGGTACAGTAAAGCAGAGCGTTTTGGAGAGTGAAGTGCGTCACATCAATGTTATTTTTTCTACTGAGGATCGATGAAGGAACAATTTGAAACTGAAATCACATATTGCATTAAATGTTTTGCACAGCTCTGCAGGTAAAGGGTAGTCAACAAAAAAGTGCAATGGATGCACCGCACACAATGTCTGCACCAATTTTAATACAGCTCTCAAACTAAAACATTTATGACATTTATGATTAAACTCAAAGGCTAATTTTTGTAAAATCAGAAAAAAGACTGCAATCATTACATTCCATGCTTACCGCCTGGATGCATAACATTACCTGTCATTTTCAAGCATTTTAGTTTGTATTTGCATCATTATATTGCATTAAAAAAAAATTGTTACATTTGCTTTAGGTGTTTATCACTGAGATCTTACCAGAATAAACATGTTGGTTAAAATAACACGATTTTTACTGTTTTGTTATCCTCAGTCAATCCCAAATGATGACACAGTTCATAAAAAAAACTAATCTAATTTACAGTACATTTAAAAATCAAATGACCAAATTAAAACTTGTCAATGCAAAAATAAAAAAAATAAAAAATGAGAACTTACAATTTAAACACAGTAAACTGTGAATTGCAGTCCAATAATGTTTTATATCCATTCTCAATTATATGCTGTTTTTTTGTACAAATATTGCATCAGTTATGGAAATGAACATGCATACTGATGCAATGCCCATTCGAAGTGCTCTGATCATGCTGCCTATAAAAGGTGATCAGTAAAACAAATAAAAATACAAAAACAAGAAACTAGTACAATTCTTAACCAAAAAGGTGTGTAGAAATGGAAGTACAAATAGAAATCAGCTTACTATCTTGATTACAACAGTTTATGATTCGTATTACACAATACAATTTTGATTATACCCTAAAAATGAGATGCCTTTTCTGCAACGTTGGGGGGCCCCAATGCCTGATTTTTGGCCTAAACTAAGATTTCCACAATGTCGTTTGTAATTACAATCTTTTAAAATATCTGCTTTTGGAATGATGGTAATCTAAATTTAATTTTTTATCCAGTTGTGGTGTTTATACCAAATTATTGATTATACAATAATTGTCTCAGTTGTGAGCAGTTCTACATTGTGTCCTGCAAACCAGCAAGGATTTGTCTGGTCAGGTGATCAGTCCTGAGAGGAATGCCTGGAATTTGTCCCAGGAATAAAATTGTTGATTGGTTGAATTTTCTCTTTACACATTATCATCCATCATAACTAACATTTTAATTTAGTGTTACAGAATTCTTCTACACTGCATACATCCCCTCCTTCATACAGGTATACATTTGTGGGAAATGAAAGGCTTTCCTAACACAATACATACATGTAGTTTACATGACTACAGTAATTCTATAAAATCGTTAATGATATGCAACCCAAGCAAATGAAAAATGATCATGCATATTATAATTTCTATAGAAAATATAGTAAAACAAATTGCAATGTATATGTTATCTGTGTTTGACGTCTATTTTAGATGACCTCATGTCCCCTAAATGTATATTGCAAAACTAGTCTCCTCCAAAAAATAATGTATTTCTAAATTTAAATAAAACTAAATTGATATCAATTTTTGTTAATTAAAAAATAGCTCTATGAACTTTAAATCTGAAAATCAATATGCTAATTAAACACGTGCACCAAATTATAAATGTTTAAAAACAAGTAGTTTCAAACATTACAGGACATTTTCCTGGCTGTAAAATTCAGGATTTTATCAAATATAAAAGTGTTTTTTTTTTGTTTTCTTTGATACATTTTTTTAATGAAGTGTTACAGACTTCAACTGGCATGAGGAGACCTTTGAACTCCTAGCCTCTGCAGTCAAAAGCTGCTGGGCATGTCTTATTTGCATAAGGCTTGCTTCAGCTGACTGATACCAAAAAGCAAGGGCTGCTGGGTAAGAGGGACAAAAGCTGCATTTCATTCACCGTACCCGAGACGCTTAAGCTGAAGCTGTATTACATTTCTTTGCTCTTTCAGTACAAGCATCATTTTCTTAAAAGCATCATAATTTGTATTTTGCTCCCACTAATAACACTTATTAGTTTTTTAGCTCACAATACGTGCTGTCCATAGCTTCTACCTAAAGTGGTTTCCATGGAGACACTTGCATACTTGCACCATTAGTGATAATTGTAAGGGCAGAAAACATTTCAGTAATTTCTATACTACTGAAAAAGACACGTCCTTAAAAAAAAAAAAAGCTTAAACTTAAGCACCACTGATATTATTCATTCTCACATGGTTGATCTTTATGATCATTATTTCTGTTCAGTTGCTGGTTCCTTTTACGCCAACAGCCAACATTTAGTGAAAAGAAAATTGACACCCAGCATATGGTATAGTTTTTCATACAATTGTTACAACTTGATTATATATAATAGCACAATAACTTTCAACACTTTCGCTCTGTAGCATGAACAATTGGAAAGATATTATGCACTATAGTAGATGACTGCAGACTTTCTACTTCAGCTTTACAACAGGCATATTTAAGCAGTCATTATTTTATTAAACAGAACTTCTTGTGCTTTGTATTTTAGCCTACATATCTGCCAACATTGCATAGATCTGGCAATCAGGCCCCTTCTGCAGTTTAAAGAAACAGTCACTAGATTGCAAAGGAAAAAATACAGTATAAACCAGATGATAATAATAATAATAATAATAATAATAATAATAATAATATTATTTTGCCACTCCCTTAGTTCATAACAATGAATTTAAACAAATATCACATGGTAATGATTTGCAGTATTGAATACTTAAAAAAATAAAAACAACTAATGTTTATTCCAGGTATCTCTGTATTTTTAAAACTCCAGCCATATTCAAATAAAATTCATGTTGCAGGCTTCTGCATCTAAATCTTGGTGAAGAGTAAATAAATACAGCACTTTGTTTGAGCACTTTTCACAGCCACTGACCTGTTCAGACTGGTATATCCCCACTTCTGTCCCCTTCTTGGGGGGGAAAAACAACTGTTACAAAAAATAAATAAAATAAAACAATGAAATTAAATGAAGGACTCCCATTCTGTATCAATCCATTTACTTGCACTGTTCTCCAAGGCACATCTAGAACCGACCTGAGAATTACCCAGGACTGACTGACACTGCCGGTACCATATGCTTCATTGTTTGACGAGTAGAGCTGTTCTCTGCACAAAGGCTCATTAGCTGCTGCTGGATGAATAGCTCCAGTCTGACTGAGGCTGCCTGTGTGATCACATGGGAGGGATGTCAGAGAGCCAGGCGTGCCTATGTTCATACTGTCTGCAGATATTTTTACCAGCTAAATACTAGGTAAGAGAAACACCACATACTGTAGCAAGCAGATTGTAGGCTTTGTTGTTCTACTATATGACCCTGTAATTATAACGTATACAACGTATGCAACAACAAGCCAAAATCAACTAGCTATTGTAAAGTAGCAACAGTATCGGTAATTAAACTTCCAGGAGAGGATTAATTATTTGAAAATGTAAAGATATACTGTACAGCAGAGGTCTGTTATAATTATAAAAACCACAGAAGATCTTAATCGCTGTACTAAAAAACATACAGGTAATCCTGACTGGAGGCCATTTTCCACTGTATTTTTACTGAACTGGTATTTAGTGCTGTCAGTAAGTCCCCCATGGAGGACAACATTAGCATGAATAACACAGCTAAACAGCAGCCGCATTCATATGTGCTCATGTTTATATCATTAATATATGCTTTCAGACAGCCATTCAGATATCCTGACATTATAAAGTAGGGGGATTACTATGGTATATGGGTCAGTCTCCAATGCTTGGTACCAAAAGCGGGAACACACAGTCAATTTTAAAATTACTTAATTCATTTATTTCTTTGGTTATCAACTGTGCAAGGTATGAATTTATGTAACAAGTAAGTTGACACAGTTATTCAATGACCACCCTACTATTCCCCATCTTTATTTTAGTGAACACGGCATTTCAAATCTACCAACGCAACAATGTTGAAACCAATGTGAAAAATGCTCAGGTAAAACAGATTCCCGCTTTGAGAAAAGCCTAGACACACTAAAAAAAATTAAATAAAAATGTGGCGATTGGGTAAAACACTAGATTACGGTAATTATGAAAAGTATGTACATTTTCAACACAAACTGTTGTTCGTATATTACATATCTTGATAACTGGTAATTAAAAAGTTCTTCTTTTGAATTTAGAGTATCTTATATTTGATGAGAACTCAAACGTGCACATTTTATAAAATAAAGTAATGCATTCTGAATGTACAAATATTTACATTTACCAAATAATTTGAGATATTTCTAGTAGTGTAACTATTGACACCATATGGAACATGCAAAACCCGCATTCTGATGATCTGTAATTCCAACATACAAGAAAAAAACACAACACCAACAGTTCTTAAAATTACTTTTCAGTAAAATAACACCTTGAAAACCTATATAACAAAAGGAGTTTCTTAATTCAAGGTACATGACGACTGCACCAATCATGTCAAATACCAGGGTTTTTGTCATGACATGTGTACTGTTTGTCAAGATTCTTAAATATACATCAAGTAAAAATAATGCACATGTTTGTTTTTTTTTGTTTTTTTTTATGTGTGTATAACATACCAAACATTTTAAAACATTTATCTTAATAAAATATAAAGTTTCATAATAAAAGGAACTTGATCAAATGTTACAGTGCCTATACCAGGGGTGTCCAATCCTGGTCCTGGAGGGCCAATGTCCCTCCTGGTTTTTGTTCCAACTGTGTCCTAAATTACTTAATTGGACCAATTATTGTTCTAATTAAGTAATTTAGGGCACAGTTGGAACAAAAACCAGCAGGGACACCAGCCCTCCAGGACCTGGATTGGACAACCCTGGCCTATTGGTACTAAGTATTGGAGACTGACCCATATAGAATTCAGAGCAATATATAACACATCCGTCTAAAAAGTGTTTGGCCTCATGCATAAACCAGGAATCCCAGGACCACTGCAAATTCTAAATATTGTGGGCAAAATTTGACAGAACGCTGAAAATAATGAACTGTATGCCTCAAATACAAGTTGTTGAAAGTCAGAATGTATATTTACTAGTGCTGCACCAACAGAGCATTCGGTCAATGGTGTTGACTGGGTTAAATGTACCCTTCCAAGTGAGACAAGTGAAGAAACAGCTGCTTGGATTTATATGGACTGCTGTTCTCCTCAGAGTGAGAAGAGCAGCAATCATCCCAAACCCAAGCAGCTGTTTCTTCACTTGTTTCACTTTGAATGGTAAATTAGCCCAATCAACACCAATGATCCTCACCTGACTGTCAACACCTGAGCTCTATGGAGACCTCAATCTGAATAATCAGTATGTGCAGCACTAATATTTACTAAAACAAATAAATACCTCTTATTGCACCAATGGAAATACTATTCCAATTGCATCGCATTCTGAGCCATTCCAAGTTTTAAAATAAGCATAATCCGAACACCCAAGCTTGGAGCTTGATACCTACACTTTACTCAGTGGTTTATTAAGCACATAACAAAACTTGGAAAAGATCAAACTACAATAACTTATTTCTATCCATGATCTGGTGATGATCAATTACAGCACTTTACATAAAAATGTATTGTCTACCATGCCATCCCTTTCCTTCATTAAACCCACTCTTCCAATGAACAGTAAAATGTTATACATTTATTATGTGGAAGAGATAATTAATTTCCGCTTGTATAAAAAGTAACAAGCCATAAAAGAATACATGAATAACAATACATACGCACTACTCCAATTTGTATAAAGCAAGAAAGATCTAGGGTATACAGTAATGGTTAAACGTTAATGAGTAGTTGAATAATTCTGGGTTATGACTGGAGAAATTTGTGCAAACATGTGCTGCAGTCAAGAAAACAACAACAACAACATGTTTTAATAATATGCTGTCATGCAGGAGCCATCTCTTTCAAAATGTAAATGTAATACAACATGAATAAATACAAACACACACACACACACAAACAACTCATTGCCAGACACCTCCGGCAGTCAATGATCAGTGACATATATAAATGTTTGCAATATTATAATCTGGTGCCTCCAATGAAGAAAACACTACAGTTATCTGTTGTGGTTCTTTTTTTCTTTGTAGTATTTTTATACATTTTACTGTATCTTTCGTATGTCGTGTTTCTATTTGCACCATGAAACCAGTCTATAAAACACAATCTTATCTTGTTCCAGTATCAAACTGGGGCTGCTGCCGGTTCCATCTGCAGTCTACAATCTAACCTGCAACCGGGTGTTATACAAAGGTCAAAGATCACCTACATGTATAACTTTTTCTAAAAGAAGAATTAATTTACGGCTCTGGCTTTGTTTTTATTTTCTGCAATGCAAACCAGCCTCTAATGTTCTTGGATACTCCTCCATCAAAGTGAATGAGCAGCAAATTCTCTCCGTATGCATTTCAAACTCGTACTGTCCCAGTTCAAAATCGCTTTGATTTCAATCTGCTGCCGACAGAAACACAGAACAACTCAATCCCAGTGGCAGATGGAAACAAGGCATAAGATATTTTAAGTTTGATTGATTAAACTGAGATCTCTGCCTTCTGATCACTTATGCTTCAAATCACATGACAAATCTGCTAACTTAATCCAGCTTTCTAGACTAAACAGCTAATCTCAAACAATAGGATTTCAGGCAGCAAAAAAAGGCTTTCATCTTGAATTGTTATTCAGCAAAACCAAGCAAACATGCCTAAACACTAATGGTCTTGGTATAATGTGTATAAAAAAAGAATATAATCAAAAAAAAAAAAAAATCAAAGCAACTCCAAACTCACATGCTGGCGTTTCAAAAAAACGTCTTTCCATGTAAAATTGTAGTTCAAATTACATTAATTCCCTTAAAATACTACATAAGGTTATGATATATAAAATATAAAAGAAAACTGTCTACTTCTTTTGGGCTTTTTTGAACTGCAGCTCTTGTCATAAAACAAGCAGCTCAATGCATTGGGAACATGTACTTTGTTATTTGAAAGCATAAATTGACTCAAACATTTTAATTTCCAACCAAAATAAAGCACATAAGCAAAGCAGCAGGAAAGTCAGTATTCCCATGCTGTCTCATTTTAAAAGGGAAAAAAATGTTGTCTGACTACGCACATCCTATCAAAGAAAACCCTGGGAATTATTTGCAGCTAAAACAGGAGGATATCTGTATTCATTTTTACAGTCAATTGGAGGAGGAAGTAACATCAAGTTTAGTGCATTTCCTTTCCCAGAGCACAGTCTAATCTGGTCTAATACTGCCGAGAGAGATGATACTGTGCCAACGTCTCTCTAACATTAACAAGACTCACTGTAGTTCTACACATACCCAGTTACTGTATTTTTTTTTTCTCACTCCGAATGATCTGACATTGATGCACTGCAATCTTCCATCTACACTAATATTTGCCCTTCAAGGTACTTCACTGTGAGCTTTGGCAGCAGGACCTTTACTACAGCAGGTATGGCATCTATGTATTTTTTATTTTTTTTTGCAATGTATTGTTTCATACCCCTCTGCATCTTAACCAGTGTCTCTCTGACACATTCCATGTATTTCTTTGCACATTAGTCTGATGGTATCTAAAGCCAAAACTGGCATGCCATCTCCTCCATCACTGCTGTTGTAGCAGCTTACATTTTGAAAAAAATAGCTTCAGCAGTTCTGGTCTAATTTGCAATTGAAACAGCATCAGCCTTTTACAAAACCCTAAAACTGAAGTCACTTTGGGAGGGCACCAAACAAATGTGTTTAGTTGCATTACCCAACCATTAATAAATAAACTCACTATACATACACATAAAACAATACATAATGTGCCAAATAAGATGCCTTCCCCCTGCCCTGATTTCATAAAGATTTTAAAACAAACAAAACAAAAACACACCAAACAATGTTTATTCCAACAACTCACAGATGAACACGACTGCATTTCCAAAAGCATTATTTTTTTTATTTATTTTTTTATAGCCTCACTCCTTTATGGGTATATAAACTAAACATTATTTATCAATGCAAAGTTTATAGTTAATTATATTTAGACTGTGTTAATACTTGAGGAGCACAATTCACGTGAGCTGAAATTTAAACAAAATGTAACGAGAAAAATAAAGTACATTGTGTTATAAAAGACAGTGCTTGTATTTGAATGGGAAGGTGCAGGTAAAATCACAGGATTTTCAACATGACAGTTTAGACAGAATCTTTTAAAACTGATACTACTATATGTGAATACTATATTTATCCTGAATCGTGTGTAGAGCTGGAATCAGTCAAGCATCAATTTACAATTCCTGTCCATTCTCTGTACATTCCCAAATGTAACACTAGGTGGCACACACTGTTCCATTTGTACAGTGAGGATTGGAGTTATTTCTCAATATTGCATGGCCCATAATTATTTAAATTTAACTTTACATTTTGGTGACACATGAGTATGATAAAAATGGAATGGACATCTTGTAAACATTCAATTATTTAAATTCCAGAAGATTTCTTGTAACACGTATCAAGATTTGAGGCGATATTTGAAGGCTTATGAACCACTAAATAATGTCCACTAAACTGTAGTTGAACCTGCTTTTTAAATAAATAAATAAATAAATGGTCTAGACGGACTGTACATTTCGGTCTATCCATGTAAAATAAAAAAAATAAAATGTATTAACAAACAAACAAACATAAATAAATAAAATATGTTGATAAATTACCCTTTGATCCACAATCACTTGCAAGTAGGCCTTTTCTCTATTTAAAGCACTCAAACCTGCCCACACAAGAGACCCCACAAACGGATAGGAATTATAGTTCTATTTATGTTATCATCTGCTTTACTGAGTTTGCTTCAAAGCACTGCAATGCTAATATAACTACAGAAACTTGATGTTCCAGCACTACGTTTGTAATGCTGTGCAAGTTTGTTCATGTTAGACACTGTACCATTTGATTTAGTCTTCATATGTAATTTCAATATGCATGTCGACATGTACAAGTTTACTTTATTGAGATGAGAGAAAGAGAGAGAGAGAGAAAGAAAGAAAGAAAGAAAGAAAGAAAGAAAGAAAGAAAGAAAGAAAAAGAGAGAGATTATGGCTGCTCCGATTAACAGATTAATCGGACCGATCAATCAACTAAAGAGTTGATCACTGTTATTTATTTATTTATTATTATTTTTATTTTTTTTTACAATTTAATTGTGCTGAATTATTTTTTTGTGCAGAATTGTAGTCGATTTGGTTACGGATCAATTTTCAAGAACTTAAAAAAAGGGAGGTATACACCACAAATACCCAAACTGACACAGGAAGGGAAGGGATATACTCACCATTTCCAACATTCAAATTATGAAACGGATCCATGGCTTACCTGTAGCTGTCAGTTTATAAAAATATATACTGCTGGAACTCTTTTGTTATGGAACAGCACTGGATACACAAGCGTTCCCAAAGTCACTTGCGAGCCACTGTAACACTCAAAACTTTCGGACAAACCCGGATTGATGTTAAACTGGATGAGCAGAAGTGTAGGGATACATCAAAATGAGCAAGTAAGAAGAAAGTGTGAGGTTCTTAAAAACTTAACTGATGCTGTTGTTTACCTTGGCAAGCTAGAACTGGCATTCAGAGGGCACGATGAAGGCACCAATTCCTCAAATAGAGGCAATTATGTGGAATTACTTTCTCTGATTTCTGACTACGACAGCATGTTAATCGGGTACCTCTAACAAGATTCAGAATAAACGCAGAAGTACAGGAAGCCAAGTACATAGCTGTAACGGTAGATTAAACAAACGACGATGGAAACGCAGCTCAGCTGTCTTGTGTTTTCAGGTCTGTGACAGTGGACAGTGGAAATGTGTTACATTTACTAAAATAAAAATGCTTTTAAAAGACCAAATTCCCATTGTGCTTATTTATCTTTTTTTTTTTTTTAGATTATATTGATTGTTTAGTATTAGTATGCAGGACAGCCGCTATAAGACTGTTACCTTTATTAAAAATGTGCACATTAATCAACTAATGCCCATAAATTAACAGACAGACAGACAGACAGATAGACAGATAGAGATATAGATTTGTTTTTTGTATTGTGGTACCCTGAATATGAACTCCATATATTTTACTATTCAATAAAGGTCAAATTCAATCTAGCCTTTCTGCCGTGATGCTGCTTCTAAAATCTAAATTTGCATACAGGAAGCTGGTTGCCTCCATCAGCCAAAGCCCAAGGGTATTGCAGATTTATAATGATCCATGGGTTGCCGAGCAGAGCGCTGCAGACAGGGGTAAATTAACTGAAAATCAGAGACCTTCCGAAGCTGTGTGAAGGTGGGGGGTGGGGGTGGGGGTGGGGGCATAAGATGTTTTTCATTTCTCCTATGTATGTTACTATAGGAAACATTCAAAATGCAGATTCACATTTTAAACATTAAATACATTTTTCTCCCTAAAACGTCCTAGTTCAGTTTATAATCCTGTTAGCTTCTGCCAAAGCTTCCTCAATCTCTTCCAATGTACATTTTACACTGAGATAGTTACAGTATGTTTAGCATCTGATTGGTTCAGGGTGCATTTAAAACAAACATTAACATTTTATAATTACTTCTCATTTATGTGAAGTACTGTTTGTCTCAACCTCTGCAGTTTATGAAAACAGAATGGATTCGGGAATATGTCAAAAAGGTAATGAAGGGATTTATTAAGAAAGTCAATTGGGAATATACGAATGTGGAATTATTTTGACCCAAATGATCTTAACTTTTAAAAAGGTAAGAAAATACTTGTAATATAAAACAAGGATTAACTGAGGATTCAATCATCCTTGGAGCAGACCAAAGGAATAGATATTAGGAAACAAAGGAAACACATTAATAAATGTATTTGTTATGACCAAGCTTAACACATTTATGCACAGCTCGTATGCAAAGCAGCTATCCCAACCAGAGCAAATAGCAAGCTATTGCCACTTGTGCTAAAAATACACTATCAACATGGTGACGGACCAAAAAACCTGACTGAGTTCTTTTGATAACTTCTATGCAAAGTACCTGCGAAATATTTTTCCTTTCACTCACAAAAACACATACTTCTTTAAAGCTGATTCTAGCTTAAAACACACATGTTCTGGAACATTCTGCATAAAAAACAAGAAATTCAACAGTAGCAACCCCTTTCAAGAAATGTCAGATAACTAACAACATGATAATTCAATAATATTGTGTGTGCAATTGTACATAAACAAGGGTCTTTCATTGTGTTTGCAAACTTTAAGTCACTGTATTTTTTTATTTGGCCTAAATCAGCAAAGCTTGCCAACTTCACAGCACCCCAGGGTAGTAACCATGTGTACAGCAGTACATAACTCACATATGGATCACTGAATACTGTGTAACAAAGTTCAGATTTACTGTTGCAAAACATTCCTGAAAATATCCCTACAGTTTCTTAACACACTGGTTAATATTAATGTGTCAGTCACACAACTGAAAAAAGAAGCAAGTTGCTTTTTGAAGTTTGTGTAGTTGAATTGTTCTGAGCATTCGGAACACTACAAACGTGTACGTTTACAGATTATAAACGTACCATGGTACGGTGGCCCTGAAGTGCTCAACACAAACACAAATAAAAAAACAGAAATGCAAATTTAAAAAAAAAAACACAAAATACAATGATTTGTGTTTAATTGTATTTGTGTTTTTCGATATGTATAATCTGCAAACATAAGTATTTGCAGTGCTCCGAATGCTCAAAAATTATCAATGTAAAATACAAAATATATAAAATACACACACACACACACACATAGCTGTAATGGTATATATATATATATATATATATATACAGACGTGCTCAAATTTGTTGGTACCCTTACAGCTCGTTGAAATAATGCTTCATTCCTCCTGAAAAGTGATGAAATTAAAAGCTACTTTTTCATGTATACAGGCATGCCTTTGGTATGTCATAGAATAAAGCAAAGCAGCTGTGAAAAGAGATGAATTATTGCTTATTCTACAAAGATATTCTAAAATGGCCTGGACACATTTGTTGGTACCCCTTAGAAAAGATAATAAATAATTGGATTATAGTGATATTTCAAACTAATTAGTTTCTTTAATTAGTATCACACATGTCTCCAATCTTGTAATCAGTCATTCAGCCTATTTAAATGGAGAAAAGTAGTCACTGTGCTGTTTGGTATCATTGTGTGCACCACACTGAACATGGACCAGAGAAAGCAAAGGAGAGAGTTGTCTGAGGAGATCAGAATGAAAATAATAGACAAGCATGGTAAAGGTAAAGGCTACAAGACCACCTCCAAGCAGCTTGATGTTCCTGTGACAACAGTTGCAAATATTATGAAGAAGTTTAAGGTCCATGGAACTGTAGCCAACCTCCCTGGGCGCGGCTGCAAGAGGAAAATCGACCCCAGATTGAACAGAAGGATAGTGCAAATGGTAGAAAAAGAGCCAAGGATAACTGCCAAAGAGATACAAGCTGAACTCCAAGGTGAAGGTACGTCAGTTTCTGATCGCACCATCCGTTGCATTTTGAGCGAAAGTGGGCTCCATGGAAGAAGACCCAGGAGGACTCCACTTTTGACAGAAAAACATAAAAAAGCCAGACTGGAATTTGCTAAAATGCATATTGACAAGCCGCAATCCTTCTGGGAGAATGTCCTTTGGACAGATGAGTCAAAACTGGAGCTTTTTGGCAAGTCACATCAGCTTTATGTTCACAGACGAAAAAATGAAGCTTTCAAAGAAAAGAACACCATACCTACAGTGAAACATGGAGGAGGCTCGGTTATGTTTTAGGGCTGCTTTGCTGCGCCTGGCACAGGGTGCCTTGAATCTGTGCAGGGCACAATGAAATCTCAAGACTATCAAGTCATTCTGGAGCGAAACGTACTGCCCAGTGTCAGAAAGCTCTGTCTCAGTCGCAGGTCATGGGTCCTCCAACAGAATAATGACCCAAAACACACAGCTAAAAGCACCCAAGAATGGATAAGAACAAAACATTGGACTATTCTGAAGTGGCCTTCTATGAGTCCTGATCTGAATCCTATCGAACATCTATGGAAAGAGCTGAAACTTGCAGTCTGGAGAAGGCACCCATCAAACCTGAGACAGCTGGAGCAGTTTGCTCAGGAAGAGTGGGGGCCAAACTACCTGTTAACAGGTGCAGAAATCTCATTGAGAGCTACAGAAAACGTTTGATTGCAGTGATTGCCTCTAAAGGTTGTGCAACAAAATATTAGGTTAGCGGTCCCATCATTTTTGTCCATGCCATTTTCATTTGTTTTATTATTTACAATATTATGTTGAATAAAAAATCAAAAGCAAAGTCTGATTTCTATTAAATATGGAATAAACAATGGTGGATGCCAATTACTTTTGTCAGTTTCAAGTTATTTCAGAGAAAATTGTGCATTCTTCGTTTTTTGTGGAGGGGTACCAACAAATTTGAGCACGTCTGTGTATATATATATATATATATATATATATATATATATATATATATATATATATATATATATATATTATATATATATATATATATATATATTTATATATATATATTTTAACAGACAGTTTTTGTTATAGATATATATACACACACACAAACAAAAAAACATGTTCTACAAAAAGTGGAATCCAATAAAAGGAAAAAAAAGTGAACTTAACAGAAGTAAAGCTCCAGAATCCTCATTGGCAGGATCTTCTGAGATAAAAATCCTTGTTAGGACTCGAGCAAGCACACCGTCTAATGACTGTAAGTCTGCAACGTGAATTCAAGCCAGCTGTCAGATTCAGTTAATTCACCCTACCACTATTCAATGCAAATTCTCCAGTTCTAATTTAGATTTTTCGTGCATCGTCATTTTGTAATAATCCTGATTCTGTGACTCCCACTGAAGTTACAAGGTTTAATTAGAACCATGCTAGCCTTTAAAGTGAAGAAAATGTGAAGCAGTAAGGAAGAGGTCTCATTTATGAACAAACAGACTGAAGGGGACATTTGAGTATTTCTGGACCACAACAGTAGGGCATTATGATCAAAGTTCTTTGTTGACAGAAGGGCTAAGTGCTACAGTGGCATAATGTATTAGCCTCTCACCTAGAATCTATTTAAGGTCACAAGTGTCTTTCATGAACTTTCACTAAATTCCATATTTCAATTTTTTTTTATTTTTTTTTTTTAAAAAGAGGCCAAGGATTTGACCTTAAAATGACCCCTTGTCTCAGCCTATAAATAAAGTGGATTTAATTATATTTATAGTTATCTATTGGAGAGCAATATTATTTTTTGTTTACTGTATTGCAATGGTTTGCCTGATCTGTTTGTACAGTAAGACTTCAGCTATCTGAAAATATTCGAAATTATATTAAAAATGTGTCCAGTTTAATGTATTGCAAAACACGAAATGTTCAATTCATATAAAATAAAATAAAAACAAAAAAGCGGCATTTCAAAATGTAAAACATTATGTATATTAACTAGATGTGGCCAGGGATTAAAATGTAAATTGAAAATGGCTGATGAATTCAGCTACTCCTAACCAATGGCATTTCTTTTTAGTCTGCTATAATTATATACTGGAATATGCCTAATTATTCAGATTCAGAAGTGGCTAATTAAAATCAGTTTTTTTTTTTTGTTTGTTTGTTTTTTTTAAATAGGATGCACAAGTATTATAACCATGACTCATCACTTTGACTTGTTGGTAGAGATATGAATTGAAGATGAATTGCAAACTGCTTTAGTACCATTTTAAAGATTGCACATTACCACTATTTCAACCTTTCTGTCAAGAATGTTGACATCTTTGAACTTTAATTCTGGGTACACCAAGCAGTTTGCCATGTATTAGTCCATGATTAAAACGTCAGGTGACATTTCTATGTCCAATATTCCAGCATCTCTGCAGAACGACAATCTCCTCATAAGAGATAACAAGTTTCCACTCTGACCCTTTTAAAACCAGCTGTGAACAAATGCATTTTTTTTTTAATATGTAACTGCTAAACTGTTGCCAATTGAAGCCATCATAAATACACACTTGACACCATATCATTCCTTCAAAACCATTAAAAATTCAACCAAGTATAATGGTTATTATGATGTACACTGACAAGAGAAGAGAATACTGTACAAGGAATATTGTTTTATACACAGACTGTGATGGTATAAATATATGTGCAAATTAATGCAACTGATACAGTACTGTACAGATGGAGCTATTTCATCACCATAATTCATGCTAAAAACTGGTAACAAAACAGCCTTTCATACACAAGCAAAAAATAAATAAAAAACCTTGGCAAGGCAAGGGGTTAGTGATTTCATTCCTGGCATAATGGTTCTTCAAGTACAAGGTTAGAGATTTTGAGTAGCCTAATCAGATTTTGTGGTCAACAGAATAAATGCAGAAAATCTAATACGCAACGTGGAAATGGCTGTATGTTGTAAACTGTTTCAACATAACGGTGATTGTACAGCATAAATGGTGATTGTACAGCATAAATGTCCTGTTGGGGACGTCTGTCATTTTTTAATGTCTATGTGTCACTGTAAAGGGCTCCACACACCAGATGCGATGTGATTTTTTAATTGGCGACGAGACACTTTCGCAGCGACATGACCACACACCAGAAGCAACACAGAGATGATGCGACAGGTTTGAAAACTGCCAGATCTATACAACTGTTAAAAATTGCTATTGACAAAACTATGATCAAGACTGGTACATAGTCATCAAAATGATGTGGAAATTATGAGTGTCTTCTCCGACGGTATTTCAACATATATGGCAATAACTCATACACACCAGGCTTATCCAGTTCTTTCGAAATAGACTCCCATATATTATCTTTCAAATCTGTTTGTGTGATGTCCTTTGTCATAAAGCTCTGGGTATTTTTTCAAGTATTATTGTTTCCTCCATCATTCTGGATACTGCTTCCCCCTGCTGGACCACGTGCATTGAAGCTGTTCTCTGATTGCTCAATGCCCTAGTTGACGCACGTCAAATCGCAAAAAATAAGATTCATTCCTATTTATTTTGCTTCGCTCCAGTGCCGCCATGGTGCCGCTCCTGCGTCGCCTGTCGCGTCGCCTGTGGTGTGAAAGGTACTTCTCAAAACTACAGGGTCTATTCATTTTGGCGCATCGCTGCACAGTTCCGCTTGCCGCATTGTGTCTGGTGGGTAGCAGCCTTTATTGTACCTAAAAATGTAACCAAAAGTAAAAGGGTGTATACAAGCAGTCCTCGAATTATAGTAAAAGTAGTTACCTATTTAAAAGCAAACTGTTGGCCATATATTAATTCAATTTACATGATTTGATTACAATCAACTGTACACTTCCAACAGTTATGCAAACTCCTGCCAGCATAGATTAAATCATGTTTTCCCTGATGGGCAAATCGTATGCAAATTGCCCCCTTCATAGCAAATGTATTAGATGGGCAAAACTGATGTTCTGGTGGAAAGATGTTTTGTTACAGTATAAATGTAATTTTGTCTTCATTGCAAGGTTTGGAAATGGGCAGTAGCAGTAGTCTCTCCAATACCTAAATGCTACAAAATTAGACAAAATGCAAAAAACAAATGCTAAAATATAACAAATCCAAAAGAAAGGTGTCTAAAAAGAGCGCCAGCCCCCATTTAAAGTTTCAGTAAAAATAAAATAAATCAATAAACAAACAGGATATCAAATCCACTACACATAAATCCTCAAACTATGGCTATGCCTTATTATTATTTTAAGCAACAAAACCCAACAAATAACTATAATATAATTTGTATGTATGCTTGCATATACAGTTATTTCAATTTTTTGTGTTCTTTAGAACTATACTGTACATTTTCTATTCTTCTACCAGGAGGAAGATTTGGTTCATTATTTCTTTAATGTAGGGGACAAATAAATAAACTTCCTCAGGGGTGATTTTCAGACACTCCAATAAGCATTACTGCCTACAAAAAATACAGCTACAGTAATCGCACAAAATTACTACTTATTTATACTACTTATGTTGATTGGTTTTACACTAGTTTTTCTCCTTTAAAAAAAATGTAAGACTGGATTAAACACTTGGAATATACTGGCCACTGTTTACAAAGATAGTACAACAGCTTCTTTGGTTGAGTTCTCATTTAAGAAATCCTGGAAAGGAATAACTTTCTTATAACAATAATAATAAAAAAACAACCAGGTTAATTTATTTCAAATAAAGATATTATGAGAGCACTTAAAAGAAGTCCTATGCATCACATAAGAAGTCATTGTAAGTAACGAGATCCTGCATAAATACCATGCACAGAAGGAAGCACAACCTCCGGCACAAAGGAAAAAAGCACAGAAAACAGATGTAATATATTTAAAAGATTTGACGTAAATTAAGCTTGTATTCTTTAAAAAAAAAAAAATTCTGTGAACTTGCTACTGCCCAAGGCTACAGACATCTCAGCACATATTTTTAAAAAAATACAAATAAACACGGCACAACACAGCCCATCTCCCACTAAGCAATCTGCACACGGATGAAGCTGCTGCAAACGAACAACGCATGGCTAGTATTGATCTCTGTGCCTTCCCCAAACAATTGAAAACATGCTGCTTTTCTTTCTGAGGCTTTATAAAAGCTATTCTAGCGATAATTGGACTGGGAGGAGGACAAGAGGAATTTTATTGCGTATCCTTTCATGAGGACGTCTACCTTTTTATCTTGGTCTATATACAGAACCCACTAATGAACTGACACTTGTGCAGAAAATGTGCTTTTAAAGCATACCAAATTAAATCGTGTATTACCATTTCCTCTGTTGTCTGCACAGCAGTGCATATAAATATACTGTATGTCTACATATATTAACACGTTTTAGTTCTACTGAGAATAAATAGTTTAAAAATTTAAAATCTAGTTGTTAAATTGGTCTATGGTCATTTTAAATTGACAGCAAATAACCTGTTTCAGTTTTGTAAACACTAAGGCTAACATATTTGGCATGCATATTTTTGAAAGTGATTAAACGTTTAAACTCTAAACTATTAACTCCCTTAATACATGCATCCAGTTGACTAATGACACAGTAGTTAATAATCGCTATTACCTTAAATAAATTGCGTGAGACAGCAACAGCAAATAATGAGTATTGTAAATACTGCAAAAAAGTGTTCAATAACACTTTAGACAGAGCGCCAATACAGTCATTATCAGATAATCCTTTTTATGGCTAAAAATGTTTATACAATTGTTATTGCTGTATATCTTTCCATAATACTGGCCTATAAGAATAAGATAAACTATTTAGGTTAACAACAAGGGAACAGCTGTGGCAATGACAGCATGAGAAGATTCCACCTGTTTTTCTCACACATTTAGTAATAGCCAGCATACAATGTTAGGCAATACGACCAGTTTACTGCACATAACATACATCTATAGGTCATTATTCATTTCTTCCTAAAATCAGAGTCTACAAAAACATGCTAAAAGCAAGTTGTTAGAAAACAGCAGCCATAACGTACATAACAATACAAATAGAGTACGAGGTCCAAGCTAAAATTTGAAAATAAAGATACAGTATAAGTACTGAAAAATATAAAAGGTTTCATTAAGAAATTAAGTTAGTAAGAAAACTAAATGAAACCAAAATTAACAAGTTTCATTATTCAAAGAAAGGCTTTTTAACTGAAGGTAAATATGTACAGTACCAACACAAATTATGGAAACAATAAATAATTTACAGCATGACTAGAGGTGGGGATTGTATTGCCCATTTTTCCTCACTCAGACACCTTATTTATCTTGGTATCTCTGAGTAGATAATCATCTCCTCTTTTAAAAAAACATGCAAATGATTTAAATGAGCAATTAATCTCAGAAATACTGTATAATGGTACCCCAAATGTTCTCCTTTTTTCTGAAAGCAGTAAAACTGGGTGATGAGTTTGTTGCCAGATAACCTCACCCAGCCTACTGGCTCACCAAGTATCTTGGTATGCCTGAATGGTGGTCCAGTGGTTAAAGAAAGGGGCTTGGTTCAATCCCAGCTCAGTCACTGTGTGTGACCCTGAGCAAGTCACTTAACCTCCTTGTGCTCTGTCCTTTGGATAAGACATAAAACCGAGGTCCTATTGCAGCAGCAGTTGTGATGCATAGTATACAGCTCTGTAAACCGCTTTGGATAAAAGTGTTTGCTAAATGACTAATAAATGGGCAGTTTGTCCCACAAGAACAGTGGTACCTCGAATATGATCCACTTGCTGTACTACTAATGTGGAATGACTGGCTGTGACATTTTCTCTTAGTTTTACCATCAAAAAGTTCTCTTACTAAGGGCTGGCCAAGGGCAACACTACATTTAATATTGTACCAGTCTTGGCTGTCACCACTCAGGGAAATCGTTTTTGGAGTAAAATAAGAGACCAGGTGCTTGACCCAGTCATTCTGCATTTAGTAAGTAAGGGGTCTGAGGGGGGAAAATGGGCTAAAAAATCCCCACACTCAGCCGTTCTGTAAATCATTTGTCGTTTCCATAATTTCTGTTGGCACTGTAAGAATAATATGTTTACCTTTTGAAGAACAGAAATTGTCATGCACTGCAGAGTGCTATTGAAAAATCTGCCACCACTGTTGGATGCTAGCAGAAACAAAATCTCAGTTCAAAAACAGGGAATGCTCACAGCAGATACATTGACATTAAAAACTAAAAAGAAACACAGTTCTTATTAAAAAAAAAAAAAAAAAAATATATATATATATATATAATAATAATAATAATAATAATAATAATAATAATAATAATAATAATAATAATAATTAGACTGCAAGCAAATACTGCACATGCCATTAAAAGATGATTCAACGTGCATTTAAATGCAGTGGTATCATGAGACACCATATATATATATATATATATATATATATATATATAAATAACATACAGCACATCAAATTCTGAAAACAAATTAGCATTCTTAGGGGCAGAGGGTGGTGATAATATATTGACCCAGATATTTGTGGATTGCAACTGAAAATCATCCTGACATTAACATTTGGTTTTTAGGAAATCAAAACATGGACAGTTAGCATTACATTTATTTGTGATCAGGGTATAAAAATAACATTGTAACACTTTGGGCGTTTTAAAGCTCTGCAACAACAACAAAAAAAAAGTAAATAACTAAGCCATTCTTTGTGATCTCTCCCGCCATTCAACATACTGTGTTCCTAGAGTCAAAACTGAGACTGAGCCCCCAGGCTCAAATTTTCCCAAACCTAAATACTTGCTCGCTACTGGCCTCTTAGCTTACAGTATATTCTCAGGCTAGAATCGACCAACTACATATTAAAGCTATTATAAATGTCAAGAACATTCATACAAGAATTCACACCACTAACATTATCTCAAGTGTTCTTAGATTTTTGTTCCAGCAAGATTTATATGGATCTCTTGTTCATAATTAAAATCACAAATCTTAAGGGATCAAACTCTGTTTGTTTCTGTATCCCTGAACTTCTATACTGAAACATCTTTAAAGTGATCCAAGCACAACATGCAATTTATTGTAAATGAATGCTACAAAAACTCCCAGCTTCAGTAATAAAATGATTGCTTCTATACTCATACAGACGAAAAAGGAAAAGAAAGAAGAGCATTGTTAGTAGTCACATTTCAGGTTTAAATGCCGAATATGCAGATTCCAAATGAATTATTTCTGTGTAAGAATGGATACATCTTTGAAAAACTAAACTGAATTAAGTTTAATTTAATTTAGCTAACATGTCTACAGGAAGGAAGTGCATTTCATTTTGCAGGTTCACAGAATTGCATGGATAATTGTTTCCCTCCCCCCCCCCTTTGTTCGCTCAATAACACTAAGGTAATAGGTATTTTCTTTGTTTGCTTGGATTTAACAAGTAATTCATACAAAAGCTCTTTAAAAATCCTAAAACATTACACATAATGAACTGTCTCTTGTTACAGCAGTTACACACACACACACACACACACACACACACACACACACACACATTAAAACTGTGGTTGCCACAGCAACGAAAGCCATAGAAAAAAAGCCAGGACACTGCAGTGGTATGATGGGAAACATCTGTTGAGAAATTATTCTAAGGAGGAAACACACAACTGAGATTTTTATTGTTTTTTTTAAACCTGAAATTCAATCCTTTCTCATCCTACATCTGAAAAAAACACAACTGTAATTATATAGCAAGGTTCTAGCAAGTCCTATTCCAATACCACAAGATTTTGCTTTTTGTGAAATCCTGTATATTCCCTCACTATGGAAATCTGCATCAAATAACAAGAATTCCACAAAGCAGTTTTCAACAGTCCTCCAACAGTCCATGTCTGAAAAAATAAACAATTACATTTTACTGGTAAAACAGCCCCCACAGTACGGATCCCTTATGTACTGGCCCTTAGTTGTTCTGCACTTGCAGTAAATGGATAAAATATGAGGTACACTATAGAATGTGTTGGGTGTCTTGCTTAGAGATACCAATATATTTAGTTATCAAGTGCAACAAATGCCTTGGATTAACATACAGTACTGTACACACCGCACAGTAGAAGCTAGTGCTAGAAAGCATTATAATTATTGATTAAATTGCTATAGGCCAACCTAAGTGCCATGTAGCCACACCATGCAAACAACAATCAAATGCTATACAATTCAGTCAAAATAAAGTATACCTCTGAATACAACTGTACCTAGCTTGGCATGATTAGTTTTGGATTTGTTAAATTATATATTGTGTTTAATAAATGTGCATTTATAATAGCACTACTAGGAAGAAAGATAGTCCTTTAGAGGGCACAATGCCACCTTGCACTATAAATTGTAAGAAAATTAAATCAGTGAGCTAGAACAGACACTCCCATAAACAACCCAATCATCCAAATAGGGAATCACACCACAACACTGTCATTGTTGAGTGCGTTAACAACCAGACTAAATACAAGATTAATGTAGGTCTCCTCTTGTCAGTAATAGCATACCAATACACTTTAATCCAGCCTCCATTCTGCCATATTTTTAATATTTATATTTATCAAAAGAAATTGTTGCAAATGAGTTCTCCAGCAAGAACAAAGCATGGATGCATCTGTAAATAGGTACGAAATAGCAAATCACCTTGTTTGCAAAGGAAGGAATTCCAGATAACTAGAAACTGACCTTTTTTTTATATATAAAATGATTTTTTAAGAAAGGAAGGAATATAAGAAAATGGTTAAACTAACTGCCTGTTCATTTAAACCAGGTTATCTACATGGCTTCTCAATTGCTTATTAGAAACAGAGGCCGCTTTCTTTTGAGTCATCACGTAATCTGTTTGAGACAGATTGAAAATTCCTAGTGGCAGCCATGGCAACATGCCATGTCAGAAAGGGACCAACCAGTACCCACCATAAGCGCTAATGTGGTTGAAATTATTAAACCTCACCTTATATGCATGCACAAAAAAGACAACACTTCTTAGAGATAAGGAGTTAAAGGGAGTATTCTGTTTTTTTCCTTGCTCATGCTGTAGCCATGACTTAAAGTTAAGACATAAAAAGTGCTTTACTGTATCCTAAGCTAAATGTACCATACCCATTGTGATGTTTAAATTATATCATTTAACTAATAATCATTTATCACAGGTGTTTTTTGGGGCGAAAGCTTTGGTATACAAATATCTAATTTTTGTTCCCTCACTACATACACATTTTCAGATCAAATCAAACAAGGATTTAAGAAGTCACAATCTTTCATAGAAACAAACACCCAAACAAGAAAAAATATAAAATTATTATTTCGTCACCACTCCATCCCTCTTAAAAAATGTTAAACTCTATGGACACTGCCAGATGTTAATAATAACGAAATTGTTTCAGGGATAATGATTAAGAACAACAGAAATATTTGCAGACAGATTATTCGTAAATAAAAATTAACAGCAAGTCAACTATGCACAAGCCTGACTGTGCCTATTGTATATTAGATTTGTATGGCTTATACGTTTAGATAAAGTATACTTCTCTGATGGTAAAAAAACAAACACTAAAAGATGCAAAAATCTTGCCCTTACCTAGATTATCAGCTATTAAACAAAGGGATGTTATAGGTTAACAAGAAGATTATATATATATATATATATATATATATATATATATATATATATATATATATATATATTTTATACAGTACCAGTCAAAAGTTTGAGTACACTTGCTGGAAACTAGGTTTTTTTCATAATTGACAATGTTTTACATCGTATACGTTTCTGTAAATACTTGAAAATGAAAACACATGTTACAATATACAAAACAAAACATAAGGAGTATCAAAGCAATGTTCAAATTTAGAGAAAATTGTCTCTAAATCTTGGATTCCTCAAAATAGCCACCCTTTGCCTTAATAACAGCCTCACAAACACGAGGCATTCGGTTAACAAGTTTCAGCAGGAAATCACCCGACATGTCTTCCCAGCTCTTCTGCAGCGATTCCCAGAGATGTAGGGCACTTGTGGGTAGCTTTGCTTTGACTCTTCTGTCCAGTTCGTCCCATACAAGTTCTATGGAATTGAGGTCTGGAGACTGGGCAGGCCAGGACATTAGATTGAGTTGTCCTTCACTTTCCTTCTTCGCCAGATAGTTCTTGCACAACTTTAAGGTGTGTTTCAGGTCATTATCTTGCTGAAGAATGAAGGACTGCCCAACTAGCCGTAATCCTGATGAAATGGCATGCCTCTGAAGCATGCTATGATAGCCATACTGGTTGAGCTTGCCATGGACTTGGTAAAGATCACCAACTCTGTCACCAGCAAAGCAAACCCAGACCATGACACTGCCTCCTCCATGCTTGACAGTGGGAACCACACATGCAGACTCATGTGCTCACCCTCTCTGCATCTTACAAATACTCGGCAGTTGGATCCAAATATTTCAAATTTTGACTCATCGGTCCATAAGACCGACTTCCACTCCTCAAACATCCAGTTTCTGTATTTTTTGGCCCAGGCAAGTCTCTTCCTCTTATTCTGCACTCTTAACAATGGTTTCTTTGCAGCAATTCTTCCAGTTAGGCCAGCTTCACGCAATCTCCTCTGAACAGTTGTTGAAACATCTATACTTCTAGTAGCATTTAGCTGAGCTTGTATTTCAGGGGCAGTTAATCGCTGGTTTCGCAGACTTGTGACTCGAATGAACTTGTTCTCTGATTCTGTCACCCTTGGCCTGCCTGACCTTGTTCGGTCCTCATGAGTGCCAGTTTCGTCAAATCGTTTGATGGTCTTGGCCACAGCAGTTACAGGCACTTGCAAAGTTCTTGCGATTTGTCTTAAAGATTGACCTTTTCTTAAAGTAATTACATTTTTTCTTTGCTTAACTGAGCGTACTTTGCCATTTTCTGCTCCCTTACATTCAAGAATGACAAACTTGTGCCTATGCTACCTATATTTATAGTAATCATGGACCCTCACCTGTTAACAATAATTGGTGACAAAATTAGGTAACATGCTAGTTAACTCGGAGAACATCTAACTTAGGCCAGTGTTCTAACACCATGTTATACACGTTTCAGACTTTTAACTGACTTGGGCTTCAGACTGAAATCCCCTTGCTTTGGGTGACCATTTCATTGAAATTGACAAGATTTTCATTTTCATTTAAAAATAAAATTTTTGAATGCAATTCACTTATGATTATCAGCTTATATAAGTACATGTATCATACAATGAAATATTAAGTGTTTATAGACAAGTTTATACAGTTAAAAGCATAGATAATCATGACTGGTACTGTGTATAATATATATATATATATATATATATATATATATATATATATATATATAAATTACAGCACAATGTACCAACTTATTTTGGGAAGGTAGTGGAATATCAAGGGTAATGTCGCTGCAGAACAAGAAATGCAGCACATTGGAAAACACAGCTCTTAGCCATGACAGTTTGTCAAATTCTCAGTGCTCGGTTCAGTGATGCGTTGTGGAGCAGAACAAATGAGTCTACCTCCTCGCGACAAGGGGAGAAGGTCAGGTACAACAAAAGCAGATGCTGTGCTGAGTAACCAAGGCTTTTCACTGCAGTTTCCATATTTAACAATGGCAAAATGATATAGGGCCTACCTTGCTTGATTAAAAGCTTCCAAAATGTGACAATGAATTACAGGCTCAAAGGCTTTCTCTTTGGAAAAAAAGGGGTTTCCCTAGCAACAGTGCAGAGGAAAGTAAAAGCCAGTACTTTGTCTATTTAGAAGAATACAACGATAGCGTATAGTTGCAATGTGCTTGAGTAGTAGTTTTATGAGCAAATTATATTTGGTGATTTTTAAGTGCTATCAAAACAAACCTTTCTAGGTCCTCACCTCATAGATGGAAACCGGTTTGTTTTCATTTTGGTTCTCATATGTATAACCGATCAGGAGATTGGGCAGCACTGACCAAGGTTGTGTTGATAGACAATAGAACCCCACCGTTTGTTGCCTCTATATGTTTTGTCAGATTCGACGACTGGAACAACTTTTCAAAATGTGATGGCTGTTGTCATGGTAAGATCAGGTGGTCCTAAAATACTAATGTGCCAGGTGGTCTAGTACAGCTTGTACTGCATGCTATAAATAGCGGTGTTGTAATGTACATTGTGCACAGCTGATTAAGGTAGACCAAGCTTTAGTGATACAATCATTTTAAGGGCCTTTGTGTAACACTTTTCAGTTCTGCTTTCATGCCAGCGAAAGTATATACAGGGAAATACAATAACCTACCTTGGACAGATCAAATTCAATTAGTGGAGGTTCATTTGTAAGAGAGCAGACACCCAACAGAACTGTCTTTCCTGCAAGAAAGATATTTATTATGAACATTTGAGATTGTGCTGTTCTTTAAGTAGTTCAACTACTGTATAAAATGAAAATAATCATTATAGCTTAAAAAGTAGTTTTCTTACTTCTTACAAGGTTCTTTCTGCCAGCAGTATAATCTGGATGTCTGATCAGCAATTGATGACAGGCAAACTACTTCCTGCTCTTCATAGCCAAGTACAAACCAATCAAATTCTTTATGTTCTCTGCAGAATAGGCTACTTACATTACCAATAATGGACATCTTTGTCACTACTGGCTTGTTATTATTCCCAATACTGTAAATATCTCTGACTTTAATTACTGATTTTAATAAACTTACTGAAAATAAATAGTATTCAAATATTAATCTGCATTTTTAAACAATATTCAAACATGTTGCAGCCAACCCCACATTTAAAATACCACAGATGTAATAAAATCCCTATTCCTATTATCTTGAACCACAAAGCTTAAAATAATCTTATCCCAGCATGCTCAGCCTTCCAGGGTCACCGAACTGGCAGTCTTGCAATCAGTATGTGGGTGTCAAGAAAATAAAATGCTTCAGTTTGATAGTGAGGAGAGACAAAGGTAAAGCCAAGAAGTCTGCCCTGGGAAAGCTGGCAATAACAGCAATCCGGAGAACCTGCGGGGAACTGCAGCTATAGGGAATCCTTAAACCACAGAACAGATTTCTATTTCTTACCAACTGATAAAAAGAAACTGGAAATCAGTCTCCCTGCTTCCAATATTGTTGCTATCACTTGTGGATACCAATGATGGAGTATGCAAACGCCTGCGCCTGCTTTTGAAGCCAACCAGGATCGGAATTCTACAGGAAATTGCACAACCTGTAAAGCTAACCACACTAATACAGGTGAACAGGATTTCAATAATGTTTTGAGATTGACAGCGTGATATATGGATAGCGGGACAGACTGAACTGACTTCCAGTACGTCTTACTGTCAGTCAGTTATAGGCAGAGCATATTGCTTGGAAACCTTGTCTGTTTCATACATTCCATTAACATCAACATCATACATGAGATAGATACCAACATCAGGCCCACATTACAGTTATATCATTTTTTTTTTTAAATATTAGTTGTTTGATCATTTCAATTTACGCTCTAACAATGGAGATTTCATTTCTAAGATATGGTAGACATCAGCCTAAAAAAATAGTATGATATTCCATACTGTAAAGTTTAATACATTTTAACCAAATATAACCCAAGCAATTAGAAACCAGAACTAATGTGTAACTTAGTTCCCATGATGGCCCATGTTATGATTCCCTAAATAACTTCAGAATGCAGTGTATATCATCACAATTGAAAGTGGTTCTCAAGACCTTACTAAAATGGGTGTGACTTACTGTACACATACAGATGCTTCCACTATACCCAGTTGCAGGGGATATGCACACACAAATCGATAAGAGATGTCAGAGCACATTGCTGGCAATCACCTCGCTTCCTACAAAACAGTGGGAATAATGAATTGGCCTGTTTACCGGACACACAAACACTGACGCTTGACCTATATTTGGTAATAATAATTAACTACACTGTACTTTTGATTTTTTTCCAAATATAAAACTTAAAACATATATGCAGAAGCACATCTATGTAGTGGGCAAATTGTTTTTCTGATAGCATTGAAACAGGACACGTTTTTATTAATTACAGTAAGTACAACAATATATATATATATATATATATATATATATATATATATATATATATATATATATATATATATAAAATTATGTTCAAAGATGTGTTTCCTTTCCATAACTGATCCCTGCATTTTTTCATTTAAAACAGTACTGCAGGTTATAAAATTAAAAATGTTGGGGTCACAAAAAGCACAGCCAATGGGCCACATACTATTTTTGCATAAACAAAGAACAAAAGCAAAGGAGGGGCTTCTGCTGTGTGTTTTTAATGCACTCTGACAACACAGGTTAATCCTAAAGCTCAATGAATGTGAAAAGTAATAATAATAATAAAAATAATAATAATAATAATAATAATAATAATAATAATAATACACAGCAGATATAAAAAAGTGCACTACACATATAATTGAACATATGTTCTGTATGCAAATTGTTCAAATAATTATATAAAGAGAGTACCCTTTCATCAGCAGTTATATTTACTCTTTTTGTCAGAGCTGTAGCTAGACACCCAGCTAGTCATTTTAATGAACCTGGGAGCCCAGTGCTGCTGCTCACCTTATTTAAGGGATGAATAATTGCCTCCCTAGGGGAGCAGAAACAGGGCTAGCTCACTTCTCACTATAAAATGCAGCAGTCAGGCAAGAGGAGGAACTGTGATCTAAGGCTTCGTCAATAACTTTCAACATTTAATCATTAGACATTCAGTATTATCAAAAACTAAAAAATAAAGTGTTTCTAGGAGTCTGTCAATTTGATGTGAATCTTCACTACAACGACTTTACGAGTTTAATTGTTGTTCTGCTACAGTTCATGCTTTGCCATTTACATGAAGTTTGGAAAGATATACGGTTAGTTTCATGAAAATGTTGGGTGTTTTTTTTGTTACTTTCATAGTTACACCCCAGTTAGGCTACACCATAATTGTATCAAACCTATAGCACAGACAAAGAAATCTTGTTTTCAAAAGGGTCCGATATGGCAGCAGGTGAAACATAACTGGAGGTCCAAGGTTTGTTTGGGAAATCATGTAACATTAGGGAATCATATATTATTATTATTTATTTATTAGCAGACGCCCTTATCCAGGGCGACTTACAATCGTATGCAAATACATTTCTAGTAATATCATGTAAAATACCAAACAGTTAAGTTCAGGTTGCTGCATTATTCGTTTTGGCATGCAAGACAGTCTAGCTATATGCATCTCTGGAGTTACAACACAGGGTGTCAAAGTGTTCCCTATTTTAGTTGATTCTTGCTAATACAACAGGCTAGTTAAATATATCTAAAATAAATCCATAAAGCCATAAAAGACAAAACTAAGGAGTATGATTCAGTAATTTCTTGAAAGGTGATGCCCAAGGAACCTCCTCTCACCCTTCTCTCAAATGCATTCCAAAATGACCAAATATTAAGAAATGCATTCACAGTTAAATTCAGTGTACACACATGTAAGCATCTCTGAAACAATTAAATACAAAAAGCTATCGTCATGTATATGCACCGCATTATGAATTGGGGTTAGTATAACAAAGGAGTACTACAGGATTAGACCAAACAAGCGTTGCTTTATTAATGCAATAGAAGCGCACGCCGTAATTATATTTTATTAACAGAAATGTAACTAGGTTACATTTAGATGTATTTATATATATTTACATTTGTATTTTATAACACACAAAGATCGATTTGGCAAGGTATCTCTAGCAGTGGCTTTTAAAAATACTGCAGCAGGAAAAATAAATGTAATCTCTAAACGCTCGCACAACGCTGTGAATAATAATAAATACATTAAAAAACATTTAACAGAACGTTTAACAAAGGATAGAGAAAAAAAAAACCACTTACCATTTAAAGTATTAAGCAAATTACCGCAAAAAATGGTGCAATGTAACTTCTTCAAACTCTGGTTTCTTCAAGCTGTATTTATTTATTACAGCTTTGTCTAAGACTTTTCTTTTCGTATGTGTTTTATTTATTTTAATTTCAATAAACAGTTACCTCAGGTTTTGCCTGAGTACGCTGCGTCCAGATAAGGGGCAGGACTGCAAACCTGCAGATGCAGCGACACACTTGCGCTTGTAGTTCTTCCGGCTGCTATTGGAAACAATGGTGCAGGATAAGGCTGAGAGTTACGACAACAACGTGACTTCACTCAGCCAATCGTTCCCAGATGGATGAAAAACCTGAGGTAGAACCAGGCGGGTTATGTGAATTTGCAGCTTTGCACACTCGACTCATGTACAAAATAAATATTCTGCAACTACAGGATCATTAATAGACTTCCAGATGTGTAACTCTGGTAGACACTGTTACATGAGCTGAATCTTATATTAGTTTGTATTGATTAAAACATTCTGCACTTGTTTCTCAAACACCTTTCCTGAAAAAAAAACAAAAAAAAAAAAACATTGCTAACTGAAAACTACAGATATAGGCACTGACACTGATTGTCTGGTATTTGTAATGAGTTGATATTCTGCATTCTCCAAATGTTCGTGACTAATCTAAATCAAGGAGCTATTGACGGTTCGATCCAATCTTGATTAACCTTTGCATAGGCATTTGTCATGCAATTCTATTCCACATAATGTGGGTGTACCCTGTAGGTTAAACAATGATCTGTATGCAGTAAGCAGCTGGTTGTAATATAATACACAATATGCATCCCATGGCAAGTCCAGTGCAAAGCCAATGAAATGATCAATCAACTTCACTTCAGGTTGAACGGGAGACACTCAATATTTTGGCAGTTGTACCGTCAGACTTCGTTTTCTCTGACCTGTTGTGTTGACTCCCCTTTGATCTTCATATACACAGGTCTCGTTGCTGTCTTGTACTGTACAGGTTTGGACATGTACAACACAGGCCTAACATTAAACTCCCACTTAGTTTTAATTTTTATTTAGATATGCTACACCACAAATCATTGCACCTATTCTACGCGTTCTCATAGAGCCCTCTCGTGGAATAAATGAAGTATTACAACTAGAAAATAGCAACTTTGCACCTAAAAGGCTCAGAATCAAGTTTAGTATTGGAAAGTATTTATGGAAATGAAACTGAAGTTATAATATTTGTATGAATCATTTTATTTCTATACAACTTGAATCATATTCTTAATATTCTTTATATGTATATCTATATATATCTATATATATATATATTTAGCTCAAAGAGCCAGCTGCCCAACGTTTCGATATGTTGTACATATCTTTATCAAGGGAGCCTGTGTTTGAATCAAAAACATTGGAGGTATTTATAGGTTTTTGACGGCATGACAACTACTTGTTATTGTTTACATTCAAATCCATGATTTATTCTTACGTGATGTAATGGTGTTCTATATATTGTGACAATATATATATAACATTTAGAATAGATCTATTTGTTTCCATTTTTTTTACACCATGACTTCAGTTGTGTTATATCATTTAGTCAACATATATCTTAAAAGTGTAGGTTAGAAACCAAAGTTTTAAAAATTATTACATTTAACGCAGAAAGTGAGCCTACAGAATACATGTACTGTATATATTCTGTAGCATTGCTGCAGGAAAAATTTGCTTGATCTAAATGAAAATGAAAACAAAGCCTGAGGTGAAAAAGCAAAGCAACAGGGGCATATGAGAATACTGTAATGCTCATGAGGAGTACAGCGTTATTTTAAACTTTTAGTTATTACAACTGTGTTGAACCTGAATAGAGGAGTTCAGGGTCCAGCATCTTTCCACAAGCACAATAACTAAATTATGCACTGCACTTCTTTTGTGTGGAACTCTTGTATTTTCCAAGCATTAGACAAAAAACATACATTAAGAATACACCTAAGAATAATAAGCTGAGGGAACACAAAGCCGCGTTTCCAGGAACAGTGGCTTGAAACCTAGTTCCAGGAGACCAGGAGACCTAGTTTGAGGCCACTTTGCTATATCAAACTCCAAGTCTCCTCTGGTGTGCCATGCAGTCTCCAGAAACCAAGTTCCTAGCGCTTTGTGTTCCCTGTGCACATTTATAGTGATTGGAGCTAACAAAATGATTCGATACATTTTAATTGTTGTGCTCTTCTATTTGGTAAATAGGTCTTAAATGTCCAATTTTGAAAGAAATGTTAAGCTAAACATATTTTGAAAGCTTGATATCTGGTACTAGTCAGTTAAAGAAATATCTGTTTGCAAGTCATGCTATCAGTTAGCATTGCACTTGCTCTTCATCTTGGTGCTGAATTTATCCCCACCTCTTCAATTGCTTCTTTCCTGTCATTAACCAACTAGCTGCTTCCCCCATTGACGGCATGCTTTCAGCCAGTAATATGCTTTGACCCAGAAGACACTTTTGAGGTGAAATTATCCAGGTAGTGTGACAGATATCCTGAGAATAAGGCACAGCAACATTTTATAGCCTAAAGTACAGTAGTACAAGCTATCATGTTTAAAATGAAGTATACATTACATGTTTGCAATGACATGTGTTTCTTTCAAAACTGAACACTTAAAACTTCTGTAGCTAATGGAAAGATTTATGGAGTCATTCTATTCAGTTACTTATATAGATAGCAGTGTGTTAACAATCATTCCGATGTTTCAATTAAAAATGTGAATCTGCATGCTGTCGGCACAGATCCAAAATCCAATGAACCGTTTATAATAACCAAGATGGCAGAAGGGCTGTATCAAAATGATGGCCTGTTCTAATAAGTGGGAGTAGAGAAGGTGAACAGCTGTGCATACTAGTATCAGCTGGAGGCATCCTACAAGACAGTCGTCAAGATATAATGTGGATTAACGCATACTACCAAGTATGACATCTAAGTGATCATTATTCTTTGTTTTTTTTCTTGGAACGACGCCTTTTAAAATATCCTGAATGTAGCGTTTGAGGTGTTTACAGGAACAAGTATATTTTTAATAATGATAAAATAGCCAAAAAAAGCTTATTCAAAATACTGAAATTCTTAATTCTGAATGTATTACACATAAGCAGGTTATTCTATTCCTAACACAGGACATTCTAATTAGTGTCTCCGTTTCAAACCTTGTGTTCAGGGGGTCTCTAACTTTGTGTAGCTTATCTCTACTTCTCACACTGGGTGTCACCTTTGTCTTTTTCTCCAGTTTTTGTGCTCTGTCATTCATGTGCCTCTCATTTCTCTGGCTATAGGCATGCTTTTACTATTCTAAAATAATAATAATAATAATAATAATAATAATAATAATAATAATAATAATAATAATAATAATAATTACAGGGAAAATGTCAGGCATTTTTACATGCTAGTAATATATAATAAGTGTTTAGCCCTTTCCTTTCAAAGAATCCTAGTCTTGCCTCAGGTTTACATCAACACACAGCTGAGGGGCAGGGAGGGAGGCAGAATGTCAGCCAATTTCCCGCAGGTGTCAGAAGTGTGCTAGAAGAGGGTGAATTCAAAAGTACGGTTGACTCAATCATGGGGTACTGTAAGCTTCCTTGAAGCACTGTGACTGTTATATATATATATATATATATATATATATATATATATATATATATATATATATATATATATATATATATATATATATTACTATTTTACTAATTGGTGCTTGATTGACAGGTTCAAGATCTATTTTCCACCTGTGTTTATATTTTTGTTTGTAGTAGCAGGAGGGGTATGCTTAGTTCACAGTGTGATCAGGAAATCTCAAGGAGAGAAGGAGACAGTATTTTGCAGCTAAAATATTGTTTGCTAGTTTTAAATGAAGCAGTTCCAGGCTAAACTGTGTTTGAGTGTAAAACTGAACAGGATAGGCCAACTTCAGGTCAGCTGACAGTTAGATGTCTGTGTGTACGCAACTAAAAAAAGCCGTCCAAAGATGGGATTTAAGTGGAGGTCCCTTTGTTGACATAAGATAAATACTGTAAACTAATAGTGAAAATTAAAGCTAAAAAAAAAATAAAAAAAGTTTACTGGTAGCAAAGACAACCAGAAGTGACATTACCGGTAGTTTGGTGATTTCAACATAGCCCTCAGCAGACATTAGTTCATATTACAAAGCCAAAAGTTTGGTTCAGAGGGTCTCTGTACAGGTCAAGGGTTAAATGGAAGGGGCTGGGGTTCTGGTCAGGATTGCAGTGTGCATCAGTGGCATCTTCCCTCATCTGCAACTGAAATATGCAATAACAAAAATTATTTTCATGAAGCAGAATGGGTTACCCAGTAGAGGGTGTCTTTATACCACATTAGAGTAAAGCTTTAAATCTTCTGGAACAATAGATTCTGTATAGAGGCCCTTATTCCTAGATGTTTTTCTACAGCCAACTTTACAGTCGAATTTAGTATGCAATTGAGTAATGTAACTGCTAAAAAATAGCAAAACGACTATGTGCAGTAAATGGTGTCTGTTGTTGGGGTTTAGTGACCTTAAAATCAACCACTTGTGATGAAAAGATTTAGCACTGTGTTTTGCACCTTCAGCTGGGATAGATTTTGATAAAATAATGATGTCAATTAAAAAGTTAGATTCATGCTGTAAGTATTTGTTCTGTTAACTACCAGCTGCTTTCTATGATGTGTGTGATTAAATCCATCCATACTGTATGTTCCCAACTTTCAGAATACAAAAGGCTTATATACTGTACAGTTCAGTAGAACACAGTACTTTAGCACATTTATTTGTCATTTTCCGAAACAACGAAGATTTGGGGATGGAAAGCATTGATTTATTGATTGTGCACACATATAATGTGTCTGCCTAATTAAAATAATAATAATAATAATAATTTCATAAGGCTACCAAACAATTCTCTCTTTGTTCAAAAGTAATTTAAACAGACCATCCCTAACTTTCTGCTGCAATCAAAACACTTTGTCAATATGGAACACATCTGCGTGTAATAAGAAAAAATCTACACAGTCACTTTTTCCAGCAGTCAAAAGCGACACAAAATCTACAGTCACCATCTGTTCTTCCATTTAATTTCAGAACTGGGCACAGAACCAAGCATAATAAATAATGTGTGTATCGGGAAGCTTTTAAAGGAATGGGAAATTATAAGCAACAGATTAAAATGCTAACAATTAAAGCTTTATTTCACAAGCACTACTACCTTTGTATGTCAAGAACTTCTGATGGTACCAATCAAATAAGATATCACGTAAACATGAGTTGAGAGTGATGGTGTCAGAAGTCCTTTAGTATGTTATCAACTGAAAACAGCTGTTGTGCAAATGGTGATTTAAATCATTAATACTGTACAATATATATGTTTACATAGAGCTACTACTATTAATTACTGTTTACAGCACATAAGGCATTCACCTTACATGCACATGATTATTAAGTCCCTGTATCAACAACAAATTTTATTATACAGATATTTCTGTTGTTGTGGGGACCTACTACAGTATTTAGGACTAATATGTAAATAAGATTATGAACAAGCATCTATAATTATACTAACAGTGAGTGTTTTTAAGCATTGGATCAAATCCTGTAATCTAAACTTGACTTTGATTAAAGAAATTCCTCTATAACACAATAAACTAGGCAGGCATTAGATGTAATTAATTATTGAAGTGTGAATATTACTTGTGTTACATTCATAGCCATGCTTTCTAAAAAAATAATATATTTAAAGTATGTGGATTCTTGTAGAGATGCATCATCCTTTCCTACCAAATCTGCCTTGATCACACTCAAAATAGTCCACATCATAATTAAGTTCACACCACAAAACTACCACAGAGCTCTGGAACTGAAAACGTTTGCTAACATTACCAAAAAGAGGCCATGGAGTGTATGGGCTCCCGCACCCTCAAGAAGGTGGACCCCCAAGGCAGGCTTGGGGAGACTTCTAGCCATATGTCATGAGTATTTATTCATTAAACAGGGACAGCACAAGCAGTGGCAATGATAGCTAGAAGCATGCGTCAACGAGACAGAAATGCATTCCAAGCCAATCCGATTCTCTACCTCTCGTTTCGATAAAGTGTGGTGATTTTGTAATGTGGACTATTTTCCAAAGAGGGTTAACCACTGTACCACCTACTAGCCCCCTAACTGTTTTCAATGTAAAACGCAGTGCACCAAGCTGAGCCTCTACACAGCTCACATGTTAATCTGTAGACCACAATCTGCATTTTGAAAGTAAATGAAAGACTGGTAATAAGTGGTAATTTAGTGTTGATTTGTGATATGGTTCATGCACACAAAAGATCAAGTGAGACCCTCTCAACTAGTGGTTGCTCCACCATAAGATGAGTGGAATCTTTTGTTGATTTGATCTTAGCTTGGTTTAGTTTCCTGACATCTCCATATTGTAATTTGAATAACAGAGATGAGTTGATCTGTAAAGTTGAAGTTCCTCTGCCCTGCACAGCAGAACTCCCCACCACATGATTCCAACATGTGTGTGGTGTTTTATTTGCTTTGCAGTAAGTAAGCAAAGTACTCAAACATGCAGTACTGTTTTTATTTATTTAATTATTAATTACCTTATTTTTAGTTATGCATTATTGTTCTTTTCTTTTGGAAAGTAGGAATTTTATAAAAGAAGTGTTAGGACGCTAGTGTTCCTCAGTACTTGATAAAAACCTGTCCTAATCGGCACTGTTCTGGTAGCTTGCTCCCTCATTATTCAGTGGGTTATTGCCTGCCAACTTCTCTAGGCCATATGTATGGCTCTCATTTGCACAGCATTGTCTTATAATCTGTGTGCCTACTTTATTTTCTAAAAGTATCAAATAGTGGCTTGACTTGGTAGATAAATGAATGTGTTGCATTGATAGAAAATATCATCATATCAATGTGCAGTTTAAAAGTAAACCTTGTCCATAAAACTTTGTACTGTATATCAGCTGCATCTGTCCAGCAAAAATGATACCTGTGCCATTTGAAATCAACCAAGACAAAGTTTCGACCTTTTACTGACCTTTTGGCTGATCTTCAAAGATCTTAATGACTCTTCTGTGGTTGTTAGATCAGCTCTGATATGGATAGCAAATAACAGAGCCTTTTCCCATCTATTCTTTTGATTAAAAAATCAAATCAAATCAAATATGAGTCATTCTGATCTATCACTAGCACCAAATTACAGAGGGATACATGAAATTGGGTTATCACTCAGAAATAAAAGAACAGTATCTCCCATACCAACGGCATTGAAATGTCTACATAGAGGAATATAAACCATGATTCTCAACCCAGCTTTCAAAATGCCTTGAGGAATCTCTTTTAAAATTAAAGATCAAACTGCTGCAGTCTAGTTGAAGCACTTTTGAAGTATTTGGGTAGTCCGTTTTTGTAGTTGTTCATTTTACACAGCCGAGAGCTTTAATACCAAACCCAGGGACTGAACAGTTTATACAGGTATTGTGATGTTGTAGCCAGTGATTTACCAGTACTGAAGGTTTACTAAGTGTACTGATGGTACAGTCCTTTATTTCCGGTCCTCTTCACTTCCCAACATGACAAGTTACACAGTGGAATGCCTGCCCTATTGGTACTGTTTTGTAAAATATATATAAAATGTCAGTAATGTTAAAGCTAAAAAATACTAAAGGTGAACTATACTGAATACAGAAGTAAAATGGAAGAGAAAAGAAGCACGAAGCTTCACAAAAACTATTCATCATAACACCCAGTAGGATGAGCTTTACATTCCAAAAAACATTGAAGAATAGTGTTGGGAAACCATTATTTTACCACCAGAATCTTACCATAAAGAAGCTCTTGGTGAGTGATTATTAAACCACACCATTACCAGTAACAGTGCACAATAGATTATGAAGAAATATTGCATGTGGTCTATACTTTAGACAGTTGGTACTATAGGACTGTAAAGAATTACCAGCGGGTATGAGTTGATGGCATTGTAATACCATTGGTATGTTAACATCTGAAAATGGTACCACTGTGGTACCATTCAATCAGTAGCTCATACCACTGAAGCAGCCCTCTTGGCAGCAGTGTTCCTGACTATAGAACCACTGCATTGACATGGACTACTATCTGGAGAAGCTTGTTTCCATTATGGGTCAAATATCTTCTGTGTTCATATGACACCACACAAAAATTACATCTGCCAAGGAAAAATGTGCTTGGAATATACTTTTATTGGTACAAATAAAATCTGTTGGATTTGCAGATCAGCTGAAATGAACATTGCAATAAAACATAGATAAACACATGTCAGCAAGCAATACCAAGCACTTTTATGCTCAATTGCCATTTAGATACAGGGTGGTTGTTTTCAGTATGGAGATATGTTGCTCATTTAGTTAGCAGTTTACAACTGATTACTCAAGATTCATATCCTTACTGTGCTGGAATGTTAACAATATTCTGATTGAACTTTAATAGTGAAATGTTGGCATGTGCTTTTTACACTGCATCTGTTGTGATAAATACAGTACAATGATGGGTTTATTTCTGTTGAAGTTTGGTACTGGATCCTGTAATCTCTTTCTTACTTTCCAGCTTCACTAGATTTGACCTCAATTCCTCTTACAATTCCATATTTTTGCTTAATTTAACTTGCTTACCATATTATATAACTTCTAAGTTCCGCATTTCCGACAAACAGTGCCTAGATAATTGACAAATCCAAGGTTTTATACATACACACAATGGATGCTTACCTAGTATACACTCCCTTCTCTTAAAGGGACTGATAAGATATTTTCACACTTTATCACTTGGGAGTGGAGACCACACTATGTTATAAGTGACCCAGAAGTCATAACTTCTTGATGACATTTTTTGTGATGTTAAAGAGTTCAATAAATCACCAACAGGTGAAAGTACCATGATTTGATTTTACAAAGACCAGCTGGTCCCAATTATTGTGGATAACTGAGATTTCACTGTATCCAGATCTGTTTACAGCCTTATATTCCTATGCTCTTGTTTTATATAACAAAAATACCCATTTGAAAAAAAACAACATTCCCCTTTCAGAACTGGCTCGTGATATCTTCCAAGTTTGCTTTGCACCAGGGAACATCATACAATTAGAACATCTTTGTTTATCTCCCCCCCCCCCACCCAATCACATACTGTAATCCAGCAAATGTGTTTAAATTTTAGGAAATGAGATTTGGAGGTGAAATGACTCAGTATTTATTAGTGTTTATAAAACTGTGGTCAATGTTTATATACTCTTTATTTACATTGGCATAACATACTTGGCTGGTATAATAGCTAGCACAGTGGTGCTGGTGTTTTAACAGTAAATCAAGGCAATAGTGGGCGTGGCTGTAATCCAAATCTCAAATTCACACAGTAAAAAAAAAAAAAACATTTGGAAGACTCGGTGGATTGCACAAATTTAGCAGCAACCTGTGTGAATTATTATCATGCTCATGGTGTTAACAGAAATGGAATATAACGGAAGTTAACACAGTTTAGATAAGCTTTCCTTTGAATTGTTGGGCTGTCATGCAAGTTTAGGATTAGGAAATTAATTTCTTACCCAACAGGGTACATTATCTCAGTTTCTTACTGATCTGTGTGGAGGTTTGCAGAGCAAGTAAATGCGAGTACAATTGCTGCTATGCAAAATTGATTAGTCTAGTAATTGGAAAAGTTTTTTTTTTTTTTTTAACCACCTGAGAATAAAGCAGTGTTGTAGTAAGCTTATGCAATGTAACTTTATCATGATTTTCACTAAAAGGCTCAAAAGGTTTCAAACAGATGATTAAATTAGCAAATTAGACTTACATTTATAGTACAGACACATTTCATTTACTTTGCATAATTAACAGTATACACACATGGTACTTTTTCTTGGATAAGGTATGCTTTCAGTTTCATATCAGTGTGGCAAAGTGGTTTACAGTATGCAAGTGTAGATGTGATGCAGTGCTTAAACAGATGACAAACAACAAAGTTCACGGTCCAAACAGTCCTTTATTTGTTTTTATAATCCGGGTTGTTTGGTGACTGTAAATAATAATCCATGGCAATACACAGCAATGTGAACTGCACAGTGAAACCTCAGGGTTCAGTCCCGAAATAATAAACATAGTATAAACACACACAGAACACAAACACGATCACAAGTCCAGAGTTAGTGCTAACATGCAAGTGCTGAAATACAATTTATTAGTGCACAATAGTGAAGTGTTGTCTGGGTTGGTGCTGGCCTTTAGCGACAGCTCCCGGTACGTGTTAGCCATCTAACAAGAACAAACGTTTACAATTAGTACGAAAAAACAAACAAACACTAAACACCCACGGCATATCATAGTCCTTCAGCGGTTATCTCACAACCATAACAAAGGAGCAGCTCGCTCTGCCACATCCCCTTTTGTACCTTCAGCCACGCCCCCTTGGTTAGCGAATGCAATCGCTTTTCCTCCAATCCGCGATTGCCACATCGCTTACCATCGAGGTCGATGACTTGGTGTACTGTGGCTCCGCCCCCTTTCTAGATGGCCGATTTCCACCTTTCCCTGGAATGAACTGTCAGACCATCCAGTCCAGGGCACACTGTTCCCTTTACACAGCTCCCTCACAGGTTGGGAAGGAGATTTATAACCAAGATTCATTCTTTCTCTGTCACACAGTGCCAACCTAAATGTTCATTTCCTGCAGAACAATGATACATTAAAAGTGTGATTTATGGCTAGTAAGGGTAATTGTCAGCTCGCTTCTTGGTAATGTGAAAACAAGCACTGACATGCATAGGTTCCAAAGGATTGATCTCTGAAGAGGGAATTTAAGCAAGGGCTATTCATTTCTTATTCACAATCAACAGTGTACCTCTTGCTTCAATAGCATGCCCAAGCAGAAACAGAAGCTTTTTTTTTTAAACTTGGCTTATTATCTTTTCTCCCTTGCCTCTACTTTGGAGAGGGTTACAGGGTTACTGCTCCGAAAATCAAGTTCTCACCAGAATTAGTTTGCTGGTCCCCAGTGCTCACTAGTCCACACCATACAATTTAACATACAATTGGTGTAATTGGCAGGTGTGTTGAGAGAGGAATAAAGGACAGGATAGGTAGGATTGAGGTGTGCTCGCAGATCTATGAGCCATATGCAATTGTTACAAGCACATGCTTATTTTTTTGTCAATGTGATTGATAGTACTTGTAATTATTGTAACTTGGTGCTGTATCAGTTGCTGTTTTGGCTTGTTGCCCTAGGAATGGAGGCCTTCATGGTTTTATCCTGGTAAATGCATTTCATAAATAAAACTGCATTGCTGTCCAAAATATATTTAAAGTGGGGCGATGTTGAAACTTGTGTGTTTCCCTCAGTTTCCTGTGTGAAAGTGCAGTGGTCGCACAGTGACTTTCTTTCTTTCAGAACTGGGAAACATTTAGAATAAATATCTAATTCATTGAAGGTTTGGGATGATTCCATGCATTTGAAAATGTTTTTTGGCATATGGGCAACAGTGTGGAGTAGTGGTTAGGGCTCTGGACTCTTGACCGGAGGCTTGTGGGTTCAATCCCTGGTAGGGGACACTGCTGCTGTACCCTTGAGCAAGATACTTTACCTGAATTGCTCCAGTAAAAACCCAACTGTATAAATGGGTAAAAATAATGTGCTATCTTGTAACAATTGTAAGTCGCCCTGGATAAGGGCGTCTGCTAAGAAATAAATAATAATAATAATAATAATAATAATAATAATAATAATAATAATAATAATAATTGTAAGTCGCCCTGGATAAGGGTGCCTGCTAAGACATAAATAATAATAATGTTTGTTTACAAAAGCTAAAGTTTGGTTGGTTTGAACCAGGTGTTGATCCCAAAGTTCTGTCCAGCTGTCTTCTGATAAATAGATAGCGCTGAATATAAGCATTAACAACAACAAAAAAAGTTCTCTATTCAGTGCTGCACAAAGTTCAGGCGAGTCTAACTGCCTGTCTTGTAAAAATAAGTGCTGTAATAAAATCTGACATACCTATGGATTTGTCAATTCAAAAACTAGGATACTTTTTATGAAGTACAAATTAAAATAATAAAGGGAAAAAAATAGTGTTTAAGCCAGCATACATTCAGAATAAATTAATTTGCTTTGCAAGGAGCAACAATGGAAACATATTTTGGAACAAGAGGTCATACTGGTAACTTATCATAATAGCATGCTAATAATTTTGGATTTTAGTTTTATATTCATCACCCTTATTTCAACAAGACTGCAAAATTATCCCCAGAATTAACAACTGTTTACTAGTGTAAGATGAGTACTCAGAACAGACACAGGATACAGCTGAAAGTTACACGCATTCCTCTGGGCTTTGTAAATAATGCATTTCTTAGAGGTGTATGTAGGAGATTCTATGTCTTTTAACTGCCATCAGATGTATGTCCACCATTCTTGCTATTCATTTTTTTGATGCAAACTGCCTGCTAAAACAGCCTTGTTTCTTTATGTTTATTTATTAGAGCTGCATCACTGGGAGGAAAAAGAAGAAAAAGTGGTAAGATATATCTACATTCCAATACAGTGAGCTGATATTAAGCGTATAATAATTAATGCCAGAGGGAGTTTGTTTAAGTGAAAGATTTTTATTTTATTTGTATTATTATTAGTTTTCCATTCTACTGATAATACTGTCTGGATGCCAAACTGTTACAGTGACATGAAATGGCTAAATGTACAATAACTAAATGCTAGCAGTAAGATATGTCAATGCCTTCTAGGAACCTTAAGAGAAGCTGAAAGTGTAATCTTTGACACTAAATTATAGATTCAAATACACCTTTTAAATGTAAAAGAGATTCTTAATCTGAGACCACAAAGAGCTAGAGAATGTATCTTTTCTGCCAAAGGGTTTCTGCACATGTATCTTAAAAATACTCCATCAGTCAATGTGTGATTTTTGAGATAAGTTAACCCTAACAATTATAAACTCTTTTGCTATAACACTCAACAGATAGGACACCCCAGCTCTACAACATAGGCCTAGCTGTTCTGATCAGTCTTTTTTTTTTTTGTGGAGGGGTCAGGGTAATTGGGGTTCGAGTTAATACATTCTAACATAAATAATTAACTACTGTAAATATATAAGACAGAACTAGCAGAAAATGCTTCAGTATTTTAAAAATCTGCACAATTTGTGATTGTGTTCAGTATCTGTGTGTAATGTTTATGTTCTTGAATGTAGAGTTATATACTGGTGTATAAAAAACCTTTAAAAAGCTAAAATCAGCCCCTTAAAGGATGAATGATACTGGGTGGAAAGACATTCATGTGTCAACTTGGCAAAGGAAAAGGGTGTTGTGGTTATACAGCAAAAACATTGGCAAGCTTTGTGTGAGGCTAATTGTTAAGTTTTTTTGCACATTTATTTAAGAATAATGGGATTTCCACAAAGCTGTCACCTGAGACCCTATTTTCCAAATAAGGAAGTGACTGGAATTTACTGTTTTTCCCGTTCATTTTTCCTGCTAGCTGAGGATTTTTACTCTTGGGATTGTCCAGACTTCTTTCAAGGTTATTGCTGCTCTCCTCTCGGAAAAGAAGCTGGAAATGTTGGGGAATGCCTGAACTCTCAAGTGATTCATCCTTTTTTTAATACATTTTGACTCGATCCTTTTTGATACAGTTAAAGCCAAGCCACAAAATAGGACCCATGCTGATGCATTTTGCCTTCTGAGAGTCTCACATGTACTGTATGCCACATGTCTAAAGTTGGAAAATGATGATTTGTAGAAAATGAAGCGTCTGGCTGACAGCCCAATCAGGAAAGGTTCACTGAGCTTTTTCAAACAGATGTGGGAGTCTTGTGATACAGCTGCAGAGCCATCAGGGATTGGACTTGAATGTGAGTTCTGTGAGTCACAGTTTGACTATACAGTTCATGGCTGGGAATCTGAAGTTGCCACTGTACAGTTCAGTTTAGTTTTTTTTTTCTTGTTCTACTAACTGGAGGTTCATTCACCACTAGCCAGTTTGTACTTCTGCCTGCCGGCTGTGCAGTCATACTGACATCATAGAAAGTATTGCCATATCAACTGGTGCTCTCTCTCTCTCTCTCTCTCTCTCTCTCTCTCTCTCTCTCTCTCTCTCTCTCTCTCAACACTAGACTCTTCCAGTCATCTGGAGGAAAGGATACAGTTTCTGCAATAACAGAAATGGAATCAGGACGTGGAACGATGGTGAGTGAAACTGTGCTCAAAGATACTGCATCCTCATCCTGCTCCAGCCAGAAACTGGACAAAGAAAGCAGTGAAGTTATTAAAGAAGACCTGCAAGCGGCTAGGAAGATTGAAAGGTTTGACATCCCACTGGACAATCTGAAAATGATGTTTGAGAAGTCCACAGCCATATCACCAACCAACAAAGTAAGTCACCCTCGTAATGCCTGATTTAAGTACTAAGTGTAACTAACTGCCTCTCACTCTGGAACCTTAATGAAAATATCAAGGTAAAATAAATAAATAAATAAATAAATAAATAAATAAATTAATAATAATAATAATAATAATAATAATAATAATAATTGTAACTATAAAAGAGTTACATCCAATACATTACTTGAATGATCTTTCTGTGACACAGAAGTAGATTTTAAGCATATTATTTATACATAACTTTAGATATAAATCATTGGGAAACAGATTTTACAACATAAAAATGTATTTTTTATTTAAAATGACAGCATTCCACAGCAAAATATAAAATTAATCCACAGTTAAGTATATTCTAAGATGGAAGTGGCAATTGTTAAGCTATAAAAAATGTATGAATGCCTTTATAAAAGGCTCAGTGGTTTCATATCTGTAGAGTGGTGTGCTAGTGTTCTTTAACTCTGGCAGATGTTTAGTCCAGCATTCTTTGCTTTTTTTAACGTTATGTTTACAAATTAAGCTTTTTGAAAAGCATCAGCTTCATGCAATGAGCAGAGTAAATGTTGTGCAATATATTTATTATTTGATTTATATTGTGTTAATCCCACGCAAGTACATTTTGCATTGAATAGGTCCTGTTAAGAGCAACATTTCAGAAAGGAATGAAACAGATATAAAACGTCTCAGAATAATTATTGAACTGATCCTTCTTGCAACTGCCTCTATGACTTGCTATGCTGTTAACATTTCTTAATTTCTCGCTGAAAAATTACCAGGGCTCATAATGTTAATTATTTAAACTGTTAAGTTAATTGACCCTAACTAATGTTCTTTTTTGGTGTCCTGTCATTTTAGTATGCAGTCATTTTGAAACTTAATCATGTAAAAAAAGGTTCAGGGTTGACATTTGACTATATAAACCATATAAATAGAGGCCAGCTTTTGTTCCTCAAGTTAAAAAAATAATTAAATCTTAAGTCATCACAAAATGACAGTTTTTGGCACAAGTTTAGTGCAGTAGAAGATGATTCATTCAATTACACAATTGTCTGCAAAGTTAACTTAATTGCATTGTTGCCAAAAGAGCTTTCCGCTATGGCAGTTCATGAGAAATGTGGTGCTTTATTGAGAAATGAGAACAGGTTTTCTACCAAGTTGTCTCTCACTTTAATGAAAAAATAAATAATAAAAACATATTTCCCATGACCATGACTCAGATACATAAGCAAAATATTTAAGTGGTCCTGTTTTTAATCATGTAATTAAAGCTTCAGTTCTTTGGAAAAGCTGCTGCAACAAAACGACCACATAAAAATAAAACAGAAACGCTGCCTACAAGTACTGTGCATTAGTCAGGAATGAGGAACATCCATCAGCCTGGTACTGTATGATTAACCAAGCATGCTGTTCAATCGAATGGCATTTAAAAAACAGATTCCTGTACTGCACACTGCACAGTGCATACATTATCAGCAATAATATTGATGTAATTATAGTAACACAGCCACTTAGAGCCAGACTTTGAAGAAACACTTGCAAGAAAAAGTAATCTGTGTCTAAAGGAAAATATTGTTGCATATTTTCTTCTGCATTTAAAACTGCTAAAGTAAATGAGGCCACACTCCTAAAGTTTTGCTGAAACAAGGCACTTGTAAATGCCAAAGCCATTTGTAGCCTACTTTGCATGCAAACCAGTTCTTGACTAAAACCTTATGAGACCAGAAAAGACAAAAAACCTCACATGACCTTCAAGAGTAAAATCAAGTACGATACAGAAATTATAGTTAAAAGTGTGGAGCAGTTAAATGCAAGTACAAGATGATGCAAGTACTGGTACAATTGGGTGCCATATAGTACTGTATAGTCGAGAGTTGTGAGGTTTATAGATGTTGCCTGAACAGGTGTGTCTTGATGAGGTGCTGGAAGGTGGTCAGGGACTGAGCAGTCCTGATATCCATAGGTAGGACGTCCCACCACTGAGGGGCACTACTGAGGGACATATACTGTATTCATATACAGTACTATATTATTTGTCTTCATATAAATATGCACTAGCATTTCAGGACCAAAAACATTTGCACTATGAACTACACAGAGATATTATTCAGTTGCCTAAAAAATATAATATCCATATTTTGACTTTATATATTTTCACATACATTTTCCTTTGCATTTGCATTACTGAAACAAGGCAATAGTACAAGCAGCAGAGTTAACAGCAGCATTGAAATAGCTTTGGCAAAAAGCTTAGGAGGCAGTATTCTGTAGTCATATAAAAGACAAGGAGCATGATACCATGTAATTTGGAGGTTTACAGTTTAGATCTGATTTTAGACCTAACTTAAAATAATACTTAACTACCACGTCCACTCTACATAACAACAGCCTAGAGACTGACTGACATACACATTGCCTACATATGCTGGATAAACATGCCCTTGTTCTCATTGGCAGCAGTTGGCCTTTTTGGGCGGTGGTATTCTGACTATAAAAGGAAGGGAGGATAGGATATGGAAAAACAGTGTACCAACAAGATATCCCACCACGTTCTTTATATCATGCACACTGACTGAGGCTGCTGTGGGAGCCGCCCATTGGATGTTACACAACTCCAAAGAAACGACTCTGGAAGTTATAGTAAGCTTGTTAATCTAAACATTTGCTTTCTACTCATTTTCTAGCTAAACCTGGTGGTGCTCTCCTTAGAGCAAAGAATGGACACTTAAAAGGGTCATTTTTACATCTCATTGTCCTTGTCCCATTGTGGCTAATGGCTAAGTAGCTATTCACCTTCCTCCCCTGTACATAACAAATACATTCCTGCTAGTAGGAGAGGGGGTGGGTTGCATGCATATAGCGTCAAGCTTTATTGATATCCATACTAGTATATTTTAAAGCACATTATAGGATTAGTTCATTATTATGTCTATGATATAGAATATGAGGATTAATTAATATTATTCCTGCTGCAGTGAATGACCAGCTGTTGGCTAAGAGTTAAGCAATTAGGTTTGCTTGTCAAAGCATATTAGACTGATTGGTTGAGCTACACTGTTAACACGTTTTTACAATGTTGGGTTCAATTAAGGAAAGCTTATGTTAAGGGGTGACAAGATACCCCTTTAAAACTCTTTACATGCATGATAATTAAAATGAGCATGTAGCATATATTGTGTACAAGAAAATGAATATACTATATTGTTAGACTATTCAGATTCAAACGGTTTGCAGAAAGAATGACACAAAGTTTAAATTTCATATTAGGTGCAGTCTGTAACAGTTTAATGTTTTATAAAGGAACGCATACAGAGTGTTTCCTATCAGATTAGTTTAAACAAAGTAAGGGCTTGTTAGACTTATTTCGTGCCAAAAAAAAAAAATCTGTCAAAGTTACTGCAGTCAACAGATGTTAAATGTTAGATGGTGGTCGTTCATTAACATGTTTAAAACTAAGCCAGACATCTTTAAAGCATTAGATGATATGACATTCTTCAAGGCTGCATTCTGTAAATCAGTCTGTAGATAAGAAGTCATTACTGTTGTTTATAATACAGTATTAATCCAGCCACTGGAGTGTTTTTTTTTTTTTTTTTTTAAAGTGGTAGTTAATTTCCATGGCCTGCTCCCTAAAGTCTGCTACGATGGAAAAGCAACTTTTTAATATCACTACCTTTTAAGGAGAAGATTGCGCTAAATATCCTAGAAACACTATAGTTGTTGAAGTTGACATGTGTAATTGTTTAGGCTGTATAACTGGCAGGACAAAGTCACCATATCAGCTATTATTATTATTATTATTATTACGCACAAACAACATCGCAGAGTTATGAAAACGCATACGCAGGTAGATGCCTATGGATGGACAACCCGACTGGCGTCCCCGAATGAAAAAGTCACATGGTTCGACCGCCATATTGGATCTCGTGGAAATTTTGGGAGTTTTTCAAAACTCTTGCCGTTAAAAAACAACTTAAGGTGGAACTATGATAATGGCAGCAGATAGTGCAGCAATGACCTATAAAAAACATATGTTCAATCGAGATCGATTGAACAATTATTTTGCCCGCTACGCTGGATTGGCGCCAAATATTCAACAATCTTCTTGTCTTAAACCGTAACATCAATCAACACCTAAATTGGCACGCATGTTCATGACCAGGTCCTTTCTACTGTTTGTAAAATCTATGCTTTTTCGTTACAAAACATGGTTGTGGCGCGCACATAACGGCTCTATTTTCATACATTCATGCATAAATCCAAGGTGCAATACATGTACTGGTGATATGAAAATGACACATTTTGGTCACATGGTTTGGCGGCCATATTGATAATTGTAAAAAAACTTTTGCAACCCATAACAAGAACACCATTGCACTTATACTCTTCAATGTCAACACAATTGCACAGACCACTGGAAAGTAATAACTGCTGAAGTTTGAAACAGATTGCGCACACGGCGTAGCTGCCATCTTGGAATTTACGTTGAAATTTTAACTCCTTGGGCGTGCCGACAGGGTCATAGTTATAATGGAACACATACAGGAAGTCATGTGAAAAAATGTCATCGCCCATGACCTCTGACCTCTCTTAAAGGTCAAATGTGATGCATCACATCATCAACATACACAACTGGCTATAAAACTGCCTATAACTTTTTTATCGGCTGCACCAAAATGCATGAAATTTGACATGGATGTAGAGGACTATGGGATGTTGTGCCATGGTCAATATGGCGGCCTTTGGTCACATGGATTAAATGAAAATTGAGCAATTTTCAAAAGTCTTCTCATATTTGTGCCAAAATTGACACAGTTAGCACAGTCAAGAACATAATGTTCTGATGATAACGATTCATCTAGAATAACCAATGCGCTTACATTTCACGATAACTGCTTGGAAGCCTTCATAGTTGCTAGCAACTCTAGTTTTTATTATTTATTTCTTAGCAGACGCCCTTATCCAGGGCGACTTACAATTGTTACAAGATGTATTTTTACATACAATTACCCATTTGTACAGTTATTTATTTATTTCTGGACCAATCTAGGTAAAGTACCTTCCTCAAGGGTACAGCAGCAGTATCCCCCACCTGGGACTGAACCCGTTCCAGTCAAGAGTCCAAAGCCCTAACCACTACTCCACACTGTACAGTACAAATACCATTTATCAGCAAGTTAACTAGAAGTGTGTGTTCACATCATGACATTAGATTTTTTATTTTTTTTAAACACATTTCAGAATTTGGTTGTTAAATAAAAATGTGCTGTGCTACAAATATCCCTTTGAATGTATGTATCGATATATATTATGATACCTTAAATAGAGCACACAAATAATATTAACAGAAATTAAGATTTATTGGTCTTTTAGTTTATTTGGTGACATCAGCTCTGGTCAATTTTTCTGTTTTTGTGCCTCCATTTAAAAAAAAAAAAAACACAAATACAGTACATGTTTAGTTCAAAATCTGTGTGTTAGAGTTTCTTAAACACAAGGTGGCAGTCTTCTTAACACATTACATATGATTTGAGCAGAAGTGCACAACTCCAGTCTTCAGGGGCTATTGTTTGTTTGAAATAGGACTTGGGTGTTGGGTTGAAATCATATGGCCAATAGTTAGCAAAGGTGTGTGCACACATGCATTAATAGCCCCATAATAGGTACCTGTGTTTTGCAAAATAACACCTGGTGCAAAACCAATTGGTATTCAGCATGTCAATTTGTGTCTATGCTCTGGGATCATACTAAAACAAACAGATGTAGAGAGGGCTTGCACCAGTGAAGCAGCTTCCATGTACCAAATCTCTCCCAAGTTCTAAAAATAAGGTTACAAATGTGATTATATTTTGTAGATGTACTGTTTGTGCTAACTTAAAAAAAAAACAAAAAAAACATTTCATTGGCCACATAATTTATTATTTAACTTTATCCATCTATATAATCGTGTATGCATGCCAGACGGAGTGTAACCCTGCTAACCTGAGCTCTTTTTACCTACAACTTCAATCACTGTATATGTGCCGCGGGACGTAACAGATACTGCAACTGCAAAATACCTGCAACATTTCCCAGATCTCACCAGGCGTATTCTTCTCGGAAAACAAGACAGATTTTTCAGTCCAAAGGAGACTGACTCCATGATGCAGACTTTAAAATAAGTTAATACCAATAAATAATAAATCTTGGAAAACTGTTTCTTGTTTTTTTTAAGGTCAATAGTTCTAATTATGAAGTATATTTCCTAATTTTATAATTGCAGGATATTTTTTTTGCTCCCACTCCCACATACAGTTATATATATATATATATATATATATATATATATATATATATATATATATATATATGTTTACTCCCTGAAGTGCACATCTCTGTGTTGAATGGAATCTGTTCTCCTGTTTTTTTTTGTTTTTTTTTATCATGTTGGCATAATTCAGCACACTATAGTAGTTTATGTTCTGCCATCTTCGTTTACATATCATTTACAGTTGATAGTGTATCTCTCCATGCTGATAACAGCTATTGCTCAAGAGCTTGGGTATCTTTCACCAGGGATATCATGCATATTCAAATTGTGCTATCCTGGTGACAGTGCGATACATAATCATATTTCCGCAAAAAGAATACCATTTCTGGTTTTAAGGTGCAATGCCATATGAGCATGCTTTACGGCTTCTTCTTTAGAATAAATATACTTTGTAAATGCCAGTGTGATGGTAGATCAGTGTGATGGCAGATGGCTGCCTCCCCCCCCCCCCCCTTTTCCCAAAAAAGAAAAAGGAGGGGTGTTATGGGAAGGTTGCAAATAAAAACTAGGTCATAGTTTAAGTGAGTTCTACCCACTAGACTTTTGACACACGGAAACCCAAAAAACATTGTTGTTTTTCTTACGTCTCGGTAAACATAGTATCATATATACTTATCAATTATTAATGTGTAAATTAAATAACAAGCATCTCCCTTTAGGCTAGTAGGCTTAAAGTCAACACATAAAACAGTGTATTAACCAAACTGCAAAGTTTACCAATAAAGAAAATACAGTACATATCACAGTCAATGATATTTTCATTACCCTAATTACAGTGATATATGGGTACTATAAGATTTTGTCAATACTAGTATATTTTAGTGTTTTTTTTTTCTCATGTGTAGTTTTTAAACCTATTTGCCATGCATATTTTAATACGAAATTCTGTTAATTATAGCATGAGTGAGTAGAGCTTTTACAGATAGATTTGTCACACACTGATGAATGCACAAGTATATACTTGGGCATTAAGTTCCAAGTTATTACCCCAGTGAGTAACACAGTCCGTAACATTGCTAAATAAATGTTGCAAAATTAGAGGATGATTCTTTATACTAATTCACATTGTGTTAATAAATGTGTTCCAGTATATACAGTAGGTGTACTGTATATGTTCAGATGACAATGTTTTGATAAATGAAATGGTAGCCATATCAGTCCAGAGATGATAGACAAAGAGAAGGAGATATGATACATTTTATTGGACTAACTAAACAATTCATTATTGTTTAGTTAGTCCAATAAAAGGCATAACATCTCCTTTTCTTTGTCTATAATAGAAGTTTAAAAACATTTATGATTTTCTTTTCTCAGAGATGCTGCTGCTGAGTTTAATGAGATACACATAAAATGGATGGATGGGTGTACAGACAGAGACACCTCCCTATATCCCCACAATTGGATACTCCCAATAGCTTATGCTAAATAATGTTAATGCCAAGTTCCATCACAATTGGGTCAGCAGTTTTCCGATATATGGAAAAATGTCAAGTGTGACATACGTACGTACATATGACTGCCTCCACTAGATCTCCAACAGCAGAGATTTGGATCATACCTTCAAAATATTCCACTGTGACTGCTAGTTTAAAATAAAAGGAAAGGGAACGCGGATGTGAAAGGTAAAAGTGGGTACGAACGCCACAACACAAGAACAGAAATGTTTGTATGGTTTTAATAAATAGGAAACAGGACAAGGAGAGTGCAGTGCTAATAAAAACACACTTGTCAACTTTAACAGCTGCATAACCTGGATGTGTGTATAGTATAGTAGACTCATGTCTTCCTCTTTGAATTCTCTTTGCTATGATACAGCTACCAGGTGTGTAATAACATGAACAGTGTCCCACAACCTGCTGTGTTCAACCCTGCTCAGTTTTATACTTACATGCTGTACACATCACTTCTTACATCATTTACTCTCCAGTCCACTCTACTTGATCAAAAAGCAGATCTAATTTGTTTTACGTTGCTCAAAGGTAGTTTTAACCGTAAGGTTTCTTTCCTCCTTTCCTATTGGAAACTGTAAGTCACCACTGGGCATCTTTTCAGTTTCCTCCTGTCTGTAATTCCCCTAACTTTCGAAAGGAGAAAAATGGCTGTTCATTTTACAACTAGAACCAAACGTCTAAGCAATACACAAAGGGCTGGATTCCCCAAGCTCTTCAGTCCAATTTGTCATCAACAAGTTTGGTTTTCTTCAAAAATGAAGAATGAGCTCTATAATGTTGTGAAGCGGAATACTGTAAACAACAGGGCTTGCTTAGGGCTTGTTATTATGTATTCTCAAATTGTTTCATATTTATATTAAAATTGTAATTGGTGTTTTCCAAATAACTAATAATTGTGTTAATAAGAATTGATCTCTTAAACTCCCTTTGTGACAAGAAGTTAATTATAAAGACTTTGAAAATATTGCCACCTGTGAGCCAAATAAGCATGTTCCTGCTATTAGAAGAATTATGTTATTTTTTTCTGTATTTTTTATGCTCTACTGTAAAAAAAAATATTTCACAGGAAACACAAATAAAGCTGACATTTTAAATGTGAACTTTGAACAGGTGCAAGGTAAACACTTTCTTAAATATGCAAACACATTTTTAAACCTGTCTGGTATACTACACATTTAGGGCCTTGATAACTTGATAAGATGTGCCTAATTCTAATTCTATATACACTTCAGTTGTCAAATCTAGAGTATATAACCTGCAAAAGTGGCTGAGAACACTACAGGCATTAACAGGATAATTTTCACGTTAGAAAATATGAAGTTCTGAGTGCATTACAGTTACGGTTTCGAATTGCAGTATGAGTGCTGATATGGACTGAGGTTTTGGTGGTATTACAAGGTGATATATACCGGAGTGTCTTGAATTTGCAGGTTTGCATAGTTATTCATTTTAGTTTTATTTTCTTAATGTAATTGTGATGTTAGGTATATAAATAATGAAACAGTTATATTGCATATTTATAGCAGTATTCTGTTCTATACTTACAGAGCAAAAGGCTGTCCATATACTGACATCTAGCAGGATATATCGAAACCAAAACCAAACTAAACAAAGCAAGCTGTACACATAGCAGTAGAATTTAGTTAATGTAAAATCAATAAAAATGTTTTATACTACAATTACATTTTTAGCAGGATCTGTGGTCCAAGTTTACTGGTTCAATCTAAATCATACTTCTGCTACTGATGCTGTAGTGTGAAGTTGTGCCTATTGCCAGGTTACCTGCTTACAGTACAGTTTGAGAAGGATTCTTAATCAGGAGGAATACAGAGGAGGGGGAAACAACAGTCATTTTATGAATAACATATAAAACAAGAATGCATTTTAAGAAAATGTAATTAAAACATGAGGTAGAAATAGTTTACTGCCTGGGATTCTGTGTTTTATTAGTTTTATGCCACTCACGATGCAGTCTGTGGAGGAACATTATTTGGTCACTCCTTATTATTCATGTGGGTTCATACCTTACGTGTGGGTCAACGTTATGATGAACAGAATATGTATTTACATTGTACAGTGCTCAGTGTGTAGTTGTGGATTGAGACAGTCAATAGAGTAGTCTATAGAAAATATATGTGAGTACCATTTAGATTTAAACACAGAGCAAGAGTGCAAGTAAGCATTAGGCAGCAGGATTCAGGGAAAGGAACCAGTTTGCTGAAGAACAGCACTATACGGTAACTCTGTGAAGACTAGGCACAGGGGCTTTTTTTAATGTGATAATAAAGACTTGATCATTATTCACAATCTCATCTGACTGATTGTTGGAAACCACCTCCGATCCAAGCTTACAACTGTCACAAATATCAGTGTGACAAAGTTTATACATTTAAATACAACATTTGGTACAGTAATAGCTTGATGCATTATTTAATAAAGGGAACTTTATGTGTTGCTTAATTATTCAGGGTTTCCTTACCCTTTTCCTTTACTAAAACTTAGTAGTTACTTTCAGAATATATACCACAATAAAAATACATAACGAGATTCACAATAGGTCTATAGTAGCTGTAATATGTTGAAACCAAAAGAGTTGCACAATGAAAACCTATTGTCAGTTCATCCTCTCTTAGGTCGGTATACTGTTAGTCTCCCTTGGATTTTCCACAGCAGTGTAAGAAGTCCATTGTTCTGTCTTCCTGTAAACAAGCCACATAGATTACAATTAAACTTGTTCAGAGGCAACGAATAAATCACAAAGCACGTTTCTTCCTAATCACTCATATCTGTAGAAAAAGCAACACTGTGGCCTAGCTGTTCTCACAGTCAAGCATGGAGGAGGCAGTGTCATAGTATCTAGGGACATTTTGGTGGCCATAATATTGAAGACCTCTATGTGATTTAGGATACTAAGCACCAGTGTCATATATAGACATTTCTGTAGACATACCATTGTGACAGCAGTTAATTAGTCAAAGAATCATCCTTCTGCAAGAAGGAAACAAGCCTCAGAACTCCATTTAGAAACAGGAAAGAACAGGTGTTGAGGTGCTTGCTGTGGTCAGCTCAGCTTGCATCTACAGGGAGAAATATGGGGTTGAACCTGAGTCTTGAACCATTTCCAGAGCCTTTGTTCATTTTGAGTGTCACTGTATGTTATATAATACCTACTCTAAATAGCTTCATGTTAGTTTGTTCCAGTAGTTTTTTTTTATATTTCTTCTGTACATCAGCTGCACAGTAGATCCTACTATCTGACAGTTTTATTTTATTCTTTGGTCAAATGTACAGAACATGTGTTTTGCATGCAAATGATATCTCTATGCTTGCATCAGCTCATACTGACTAAATACACAGAAACAAATAGATAACCCATTTTGTTACATCAATCCCCAATAGTAATGCTACGGTTTTGAATTCCCATTGATTTCCTTGCCAAGGCTATGTATGTAACACAGAATTTGTCATTCTGTAAAGTTGCATCTAAAACCCTAGCCTTGACATAGTAAAATAGTTTGTTTACTTCTAACCCACTGTCCATAGAGCTATTAATACTTAACTAAGAGTGTTTTGCCAGACTGCAGTTCACATTTTCCATGGGGGCAATTTGTTTTTCCAATGTATTATCATTTCTTTATCCATTTTGCTTTAGAGATTTGCCATGGCAACCAAATTAGCCTTAATTGTTGCTACAATACATTATGTAGACTTTTCTCTTACTTTTTCATTATTAGACCAGATTATAGTACCAGAAATAATGAATTTAAGTGTGCATGGCCCTAAGCCCTTGTCAAGTAAAGTGTCAGCTATTTTGAATTCCTTTTTAGTTGCTTCTCTTATTATACTCATTTAAATGCAATTCTTCTGGTGCTTTAGTATCAACACTGCAGGCGTCAGAGCTGGCAATGTACAGGGAAAACATTTCATTATACTTTTAACATGCAAAAATGGGACTGAATAAAAATAATGTGAATTGCAGAGAAAAACAATATAAACAAGGCTTTAGGGGAAATAATAATGAGCATAGTGCAGGACAGTATATATAGAGTAGTTTATACTGTGACATTTATTGAATGGCTGATTGTGTTTATACAGTATACAGTTTAACCTGTGGAAAATGATTAATAATAAAAAGAAGGTTCATAAAGGAATTAGTTTTGAATTAGGAATAAAGTTTTGTGAAAATTCAAAGTCATGAACACTTTTTTAAAGCTGCATTTCTTGCATTTGAACATAATCAGTAATAAGTGTAATGGCGCGGGGGCAAATTAGAAGTCAGTTAAGTAATGAAAACATGAACAGGGTGCAAAATGGGGAAACTCAACTTCATATCACTCAATTACTGACTGTGTCCCAAAGTGTGGTCTACAGTATGTGCAGTTGATACCAAACCAATGTCACGAGACAACAAATTGAGTCATGTTAGTGAGCTTTTCGTAAAGCTACACAATTGACAAACAACACAATAGATATGGAGAAACACCTAAAGACAGAACTCCTATGTCATCCAGAAATGCACGCTGACTGTCTTTAGGTACAGAGATGAGATCCTTCATCCAATAGTGAGACTGTATGCTGGTGCAGTCGAACCCACCTTTTTTTTAACAAGGAAGCAATCAAGAGAAAGGAATGGCCAGCATGATCTCCTGACCTGAGCTGTATGAAGCATGTTTGGGACGTGCTACTGACTGGGGGCTAGCTGCCCGTTAAGTGCAACCCAGGCTTCCGCAGGAGCGCCATGATGACCTTTTCCAAGAATGAGCCCAGCTTCCACAACAGAGTGTATGCTGTCTGGTTAGTGGGATGTACAGGTGTTGTCAAAGTGTCATTGTGGGTTGTGGCAGACATGGTACATGGTACTGATCACACAGGAAGTGACTCTTTAGAGTCTGTATATTAACATAATTAGCCATTCAATAAATGGTACAGGGTGAAACTCCTCTTTTTTGAAAATCATAGTAAACTAGTAATACATGTAGTAAAGTAATACAACAAGTAATACATATAGTAAAGTTATACATACTAGTAAAGTAAAAACTGGACTACATGGTACTGCAGTTATGCCATGTTCACATTTGGCCACTACATTCTACTGCAACCACAGCAGAATGATGCAGTAAATATCGGGTTACTGATCATGTGGCACTGGATGTTTTGAAAAGCATACCAGCTTCTAAACAACAGCACAATGAATCTAGAAGCCAATGTTGGTATCAGTGTCTGGGTATGTGTCTTAATGTGAAAACAGTGATCTAACAGATGTTGACTAATAGCCCTTAAATGAATTGTTTATATATAGCTTTTCTATACACATAACCAAATATTTGTCATTACAAATGGAGGATCTGTGTTGATTTCCCAGATGACCCCCTAACCCCATTGCCATGGAACATGATCCCTTTTGTCACGTGCTGCAAAGATCCTGAAATATTCCCCATGTCTCAGAATGGACCACTTTAAGAAAGACCACAGTGCTGCCACCATAGCAAGCACTATGATGATAAGTCAGCTAGGTGTTGCCCGAAGGGACTTACTTAATTTTTGTAAATGGGTGTAGACAGACATCGGCTTGAATTTTCTGGGCCTATAATGTACTTTAAAAGAATGATACATTTAAAAGGTTCAGTGGACATTTTCCTTTTTCATAATAACAGTGCTTGACTTCTTTTGGAGAATGCACACATACCTTACTATACCTAATGCTGTTTACTGTATATACAATATAAAAATAATCTTTGGAAATGAATTTGATTTGCAAATGAGTGCTAGGTACAGAACAAAGGTCAGCTTTAACATTTTACAACTTTTTTTTATTACAGTTACTAAAACATTTTAGTTTCAGGTTTTCATAACCACATTAGTTCCTTCGTCAGTTGAAAGCGGAATTTGTTTTAGCCACAATATAGTAGTGAATATCATTAACTCACGGTTTGAAACAAAAGTACATTTTGTGCAAATAATAAGTTCAACTGTTTTCATTTTATGCGTCTGCTGTACTATATTTAAATTTGCAATCTCCTAATGTCAACAAGAGACAACCAGGAAGCTGAATACCCACTGAGGGGGATTTAAAAATAACAATAAAGAATTGCAAGTTTGTGTGGACATTGCTCCAGAGGTCAGCTTTGCTTGTGCAGCACAGATATTGCTACTGTTCATTAGCTAAGCAAGTAACAGGAAAGCCTACTTATATTGCTTACTCATTTGTTTGTTTTATATTCAGAAATGGGAAATAACAACTTGTATTGATTTTACAGCATATGATTATTAATCCAAACGAGTGCTTTCACAAAACTCGATAATGGCTTGCTTGTGATGGTCACTCCCACACAGGAAAACCACAGGTGTTTCCTTCTGATAGCACTCTCAACATCCCCTTTTGTCTTTAGCAGGAAGTACGGCCAGAAAGAGCTTCATATTCACCAGCATCTAAGAGACAGCTCAGAAGCAACTATAGCAGTTCTGTGATGGACCTGAAAGACAGCCAGACAGAAGACAACCTGTTCTCAAAATCCAGCCTGGACAACAGTGAATGTGAGGAAAACATATTTATAGAGTATTATTTACAATGTACAGATATTTATGTTGAAGAATACATACAAACACGTAAAAAGTGATGCATGGAACTATTTCATATCTGTTGGTAGAAGTGAAAGAGAATGTACAGTAATCAGAAAATGGAATTTGGAAAAAATGAAATTGAAGGTTTTCAGTCCTACCTGCTTAGGAAAGATAAGACTGAGTGCTGAAAGTAGTAACACAGATTTCACTTGGTAGCAGAGTGAGCAATTACCCAGTCAACTAAATATGCATGTTTTGCAAATAGTGTCTATGAGAATCGGAGCATGTATATGTAGCAAAATAACAAAATCATTATACCTCAAAATATACTGTTTGCTGATCTTCAAGGGGTAAAGTGTACAGTATGTACAGTATGTGCTTTTTTTCATTCTTTCGTAATGTGGTTATATATATATATTAATTGCAATTTGATTCCATTTATAAATAGACCAGAACCGAGTACACTTCCTTTATTCCTGATAGCTGATGTTGCAATTGCTTCTAAGAATTGTATTTCATGTATCTTAGTCACACCTAAAGGGCCTGAAATGTGAACATCTTAAGGCACTGTACAATTCATGTTGTACAATAAATCTGGGTAATCCAAGTCACATAAATACGTTTTATGACTTACATTTATTTACATAATGTAATTTATATCTGGAATGTAATTGAGCAATGAGCTCCATGGCATTCGTGCACTTTTAGAAGATACTGTATGGAGTGCTATGGAGTTGGTAGAAGCTACTGTAGTAGATATGAGGGTCCAATGACATTCCCATGTTGATAAACCAACTATTGTCCTACTGTATATTTCACAGGAGCACATACAGTTTTTTGTAATCAATTTTGTGTCCAATGCAGTTCTGCCTCGGGGAAAGATTTAATAAACATGCACCCAGACTAATGACATCACCCAGGGGTGATCCTCCTCCAAGGTAGAACTCCAGCTCCTGGGTGATGTCTTCCTTGAAATCTATTGCTTTAATTAAACAGTGCACTTGATACAGCTGTAATATAACTGCTTTGTAAAACCATAGTCCTGGGTTGAAGACTAGCTCTTTTATATGTAACTATATACAGTGATAATATTCTCTATGCTAAAACAATATACTTAAACTTTTTAGGTCATAGATACATTTTAGGGTAAAATGAGGAAACATTTTGATTCAAAGACATGCATTGTCTGGGGTAGGATTTAAACCTTAGTTCTGGGTTGAATACTACCTCTTTTTAATAACGTGATTTAACGTCCAATATTTTTTTTTTTTATTTTGAACACTTAATGGAAAATATATTGTATACGAGGTGCTATTTTGTTGCCATAGCACTGGTATTGGTTTAAACAGGATGTTTCACTTGTATTTATAATCATATGAGTAAAAAAAGGAAACCTAATTCACACCAGCCCTTATAGGAAGTGTTAAACCAAATAACTGTTGTTCAGAGTACATTACAGAAATGAAGTGAGCATTTATTTTGTGTAGGTGTGGAGTTCTGATTCTTTCATTAGATTTCAATTTGACAGTCAGATTTTCCATTAAGGTTGGATTGGATGGTTATATTATTATTATTATTATTATTATTATTATTATTATTATTATTATTATTATTATTATTATTATTTATGTATTTATTTGACAGGGACAACGTACAATTTTTAACGTTTATAACATGTCATAAGATGCATTGCATCCAAATTAACACAATATTAAAGGCAAATTTGGTTAGGATAATGCAAAGAAATGGAACATCATGGGCTGTGGTTAAAGCCTTAGAATGAAGTGCAGTTGGTTTATTGGACATATGTATGAAATTAGATGCATTGTGCCCTTTGCCAATGTGTTTTTTTATTGTTATTTGTATAGCACACTGTCATCGAGTTGCCAGATATCATAATTGCCGTAAATATCTGGAAGTCTGTGGCAAAGTGGGTTATAGTGCGCAGGTGTAGAGGTGATGCAGTACTCCAAACAATGACAAACACAGTATTGGTGATATGATGGTTTCTTTTACTTATAATCCACAGGTCGAAACTGACCAACAGAAAAACAATAATGAAACACAGGCAGTACCAAATGCTGGGTACTGCTCTGTATAAATACACTGGGAAATCCCGAATGGATGAATAAATCCACAGACAATAAACACACACAGACAAAACATACATGATCACCAGTCCTTAGTGAGTGCAGTAGTGCGAGTGGTGAATTAAAACAACGTTGCTCTAGTGCAGTGATGTTCCGGGTGGGTGCTGACCTCTGGCGACAGCTCCGGAACTTTGTGTTTTAGCTGTCTGACAATACAACAAGCAGCAGTTAGACAAACTAAGACAAAAACACTCACAGTACACTTAACACGGGTCCTTCCAGTATCCACAAACATTTACCCAAGCGAAGGAACCAATTACAATTCTCTGTCCCCTTTTTATGCTGCCACACATGACCGCTTGGTAAACAAGTGCAACCACGTCTCCAATCTGTATGGCTGCCACATCATTTACCTTCCAGGTCAATGCATTCTTGCCACGTAGTCTTGCCTTCATCCAGACTGGCCAACTTCCCGACCCTGGGAAAGAACTGTCAGACCAGCCCGTCAAAATAACTCAGTTCTCGCTGCTCAGCGCCCTTACAGGTCAGGAGGGAGATTTACAACCAAGCATCATTGTATTTCTGTCACAAAGTCCAATCAAAATTCTCTGCATGCCTGAAGTTGAATTAATTTCAGGTAACAACTGAAAGCAGAGTTTCTATTGTGAAATAAAATACATGGTAATTGAAAACTCTAGTGATCATAATTACAGATCAATAGTGATATTAGCTTTATACATAACCAATGAATAGCCTAAAGACAAAAGCTTAAAATGTTTTGTCCAACTGAGATTTGATTTATGTGAAAGATTTAGATGTATGTCTTTGAAGAATGAATGCCATTCTCAGCCATACTTAGGAGGTGCACGTTTTGCATTTCATAAACTGCCGAGCTGCTTCCAAACATTAACTGGCAATAGCCGAAGACAAGACATCGCTGTTCTAAAAAGCAAATGCACTCAATCCTTATCTCTTCTAAAAAGCTGTGTGAATATCTCTGTATAACAAGGTTTAACATTTTCAAAGGTGTGAAAACCTCTAAATTGATCCTGATTGAACCCAGATCCAGTCCACTTGGCCTGCTACAGAAAATGTTTTAGTAAATGACATGGCGGGGCATGAAGGTAGTCCAACTGATGTCAGTTTCTAAACATAATCCTTCCTGGGAATTAAGCCAACACTGGCTGGTAAAATCCACTTTAAAAAAAAAAAGAGAATTCTTGAAATGTGTTAGAAGCAGAAGGGTTAGTGATCAGATTCTGAAATTTGGCAATGGTGCCAGTATAACTAACAGATGCTGTTATCTTAAGAGCTAGGTTATGGAACTGAGGGCCTGTGTGTTTAATTCCCCATAAATTATCAGAGATTCACAGGTTCCAAACAGAGCTATAACCATCTTTAGTTTGGAAGAAGGTCAAACATCTTTATTTATTGTATTGTAAAGTTATTTTTCTTTGCTTAAAATAATTAATTATATACTGTAATAATAATACTTTAGAAGGGTCACTGTCGACATGAACAAATGAAAACACTGGCTGGTATTATGAGGCAAACAAAGCTTCGAGCAAAAATGAAACTGAATAAAACAAATCTGAATTCATGAACATGTATTCACACACCATTTCCACTCAGCATACATTTAGATATAAATAACTTATGCTATATATGTGGAAATTGTTGTGTTTCATTATATATGAGATGGTGAGAAAATCTTTTTTTTTTTTTTTTTTTTTTTTAAATAAAGAGTTCCAAATTGAAATGTTGAGATCCTTTCTGATCACCAGCTCTCTAGCTGCACTTCACAAAAAAATGGTTCTGGAAACTGAGGTTTAAGAAGAATAAATACTGAAACCTTTCTTAAAACCATTACAGTATGCACAGTAGCATGTGTAGTGAAGCAGCATGTAGTGAGGAATGAAATATATCATTTATTGAACATCTTGTACAGAACATACATAATGAGCTTGTTGTGATGAATGGGGGATACAGTTTAAGAATACAGAGAACTTCCAAGTGGAAAGAAGGGAGATCAAAAATAGGCTATAAAAAGCTTGTAAGGAAAGGGAAGAGATAAATGGGTAGGCTATCCAATGTTGGCGCTCTGTGGTATAAGAAATAAAGAGCAAAAGACTACTTGAGGATGAGATAGTAGCAATCTGGGAATCAAGATACTTGGTAATATGCTCTTCCACATGTTTTTTTCCAATGATGTTTGGCTTCAGGTGAATAAATACATCCTACAAAGTGGTTGTCCAACTGCCTCAGATAAAATAAAATAAAAAGTTATGTTCAGAGCAGAATGCAGTGGGGGAAGTGACACAGCTGTCTGTGCAACAGCAGGCTAATTGTTTCACTTGTGAAATTATTCTGTTTTGATTAAATGTGTGCAAAGCATGCATAGAGTAGCTGAGGGGTTGCCATCTAGATCTGAGTTTTGTATTATTATTATTTATTTATTTATTTATTTTTTCTGTCTTGCTTTTGGAAGTCATTTGTTGCTGCTCTATTTTTAGCAGAAAATAACCAGTTAAATACAATATAACCAGACAGCTGCAACATAAATGTAAATTAAGATTTAATAAAGAAAATGAATTAGCAAAGTACCGGACTTGCTATTGTAAATGCCTGGTTATTATTTTAGCACTAGTCCCTCCACCAATTATCATCTTAGTAATAAGAGTAACATATTATTTTCATAGTACCCTGCACAGTTTTAACTAAAGTCCATATTATTTTAATAGTATTCTGCTCAGTTTTAACTAAAATCCCAGTTATGCCCTGGGGCCAAATAGTGCCTCCAGGTAATGGAAAGCAATCAAAGTTTTTTTTTTTCCATGTCACTGCATTATGTAAAGAGGTTTGCTTATAGTGTACAAAGTTTAAACATAGTGGTGAAATTCTCTTTTTTGTCTAAATGTAAAACAAATATGATACTTAAAATGTTTTGAAACAGTGCAGCAACACTAAAATAAAAAGCCAAACAAGCAACAAGTATGTAACGATGGAACATATCCCATGCAAAAAGTAAATCTGTATTCCTTTCCATCATCACATTGTTGATTGCAAAATATACTTATTTTTGGATACTGTTTTGTTGGGGGATGCGGTTGATCTACTAGAATTACTTTTATTACAAGCTCAACAAAATTAGTCCAGTTAGTATGACTTATTATCATTATAGCTTCATATAAGTAGCACATTTAGGTGGTTTATACAGTATGTCTATACTATTTCATGTTAAATGGGTATATCATTAGACACAATACATGAGCAAGCTTGATAGATAGATAGATAGATAGATAGATAGATAGATAGATAGATAGATAGATAGATAGATAGATTGGAATATTGGCCAGTTTGATTGGCTGGACAGGTGTAAAAGTTTTTTTTTTCTTTTCAAAAGGACAGTATGAGGATGTCTTATGCATGGATTTCTAGAAGTCTACATTGAGGCCACATATGCCTCACCTTCTAAAAAAAGACACCAAGGTTCAGCTTTTACAAGTGGGCTAAAATAAGATCAGCTGTCACTGTCTCACTTGGTAAGAGGAGGTTGAGACAGACAGGACTGGAGCTGGTCTCCACCACAACAAGCAGGATTTACACTCTTCCTGGGCATAAAACAAACCCTGTCACGAGTGGATTAGAAGCCTTTCGTGGGATACTACTGCTCTAAACACTCCACAATCTTTTTTTTTTTTTTGCAAATACAAATAAGGGGTAAGTACTCAAAATCTTTAACAGTTCTTTTTTTCAACCATTCTGGTTTACAAAAGCTAGTGCTCTTAAGAAATCCTCAAACACCTAATTCACTGAGGCAAGGCTGTTCAGCAACACGGTTTTAAAGAAAATCAAACTGTCACGCTATACTGTACTTGTGTCACTGAAATGCATTCGTGGCGTTTCTTATTTGTGGTGTGATCCTGGATAGCCATGTTGGGGTGAAACTTCACTAAGGTCACGGTGTATCACGATATGCTTGTCATAATATACATTATAGTGAGCTATGTTGTATGACGTGCAATAAGATAAAACAATTATTAATGATAGACTATTTCATTAATCAGCAGGGAGAGCTTGTATCCATACTAACTATATATCTCATGTATGTAGGTACCTTTTAGTAGATTACAAGTAGCTGTGTTTTAATCACTTATCAGGAGTCTGCTTGTATTTCCATGCCATGTGTTAAAGGGTTGTTTGTTTTTATTTATTTTTTAACTGGAGAGTAGTTTTTGTCACTGATGCCTCATTTACACAGGGGTCCTGACAAGATAACAGCAGCAGCAGCAGCAGCAGCAGTCAGACAGAATGTTAATGCATTCTTAAAGGCAGTGACCTTTAGCTAGGGGAGATGTGGCAATTACAGCAAATAACATAATAAGCATTTGGAAGGGGTAATAGAAAGTGGGGTGTATTGTTTTGTCCCAAGATGTGTACTTATGCAATAACAGCAGGTTTGTTTCTACCACATTAAGTCAGTCACAAGCTATGATAGACAAGGTGCACACACATAATAATTTAAAAGTAGTCTTATCGATAAGAATTGGTTATGAGATTCAAAGCAATTATTTAAACTATTGATATCCTCTGGTCCACATTCAATAAACTTGCATTATTAGCGGTTGTTTTTTCCACACACACTAATCATATTTACGTTTCGTTAATTACCACAGATGTCTCCTATGTAAAGCCCTTGTCAACTAATACTTGCTAAATGGCAATAACTATAGACCATGCTTATTTTTCAGCTTTTATTTTTCTAAAATAAAACTTAACAACCATAGGAAATGTTTTAATGACTAAACAGCTCCTGGAGGAGAATGCAGTTTTTATTGCTTTTATCAACACACTTTTTGGTATGTTGAAAGATGGATACAGCGATGCCAGCTCTAGATCTAGATCCTAAGTCAGCACCCCAGAGATAACTTCATACTACATCACTCTGATGACACCATTGATTCCATATGCAACTAATTGCGAGGGAGATTGATAGTGTGAGCTCAGATCTCACTGGTGGCAGAAGCATGCTAACTCTTACTCTTCCCATATGATGTATATATACACATTATCTATATACACATATTTGCCAGCAGAACTGTGATCGCTTTAGAGAAAATTAAAGGCCATTGTCCACCTTTAACATATGAAATACAAAAGTACAAGCTGTCAGAACATGTACATCCTCTAGATTGCTTCGTGACCTTTCTTTGCTTCCATTTCATAGTGTGGTTCTCTCAGCGGAAAGGAAACTCGATTCTATGGGGCCTGTAAAGTAGTTTATAAAAAGGAGGGTTTCTTTTTTAGCTGGACCTGGCGTCGGCATTACTTCACCTAACTGTTATGTGAGCTTCTGACTCACTGCGACTGGTCATGAGATACTCATGGATTGCCATTACACTTTTTCGAGTTTCCTGTCTCCTAGTCACCAAGCCTATAACATAAATGGATACATTATCCCTTTTATTTCAACAAGCATAAATACATCATATTACCTTAGGTGTTAAATATTTGACCTGTCTTTCAAAATGTGATTGCGAAGGAACCTATTTATTTTAGGAGGTTGCTATGCTAGTAGCTGATCTGATGGCACCAGAGTGATAGGTTTACACCAGCATACTAGGCATAGCTAGGAATCTAAAATTGGTGGTTAAAAGTTTAAAAGGGAACATAGTTTCATCACATGGCATGTTTGTTGGTCTTAACGCAAGTCTCAATGTGATTTTGTAATTGGAGAATATATAGTACCATTGCACAAGGACTTTTAAGCAATTTTTATAGACAACTCAGCATATCTATTGAGGGTATAAATGTGTGTTAAAAAAGAGAACCAACCGGGAGTTAGGCACTGGGTAGTTTAAGGCAGATCATATCACACATTTGAATAATCAATTTCTTGCTTAAAGCAAAAAAAAAAGTTTTCAAGTTCAAGGATGTTGTCCAGTTTATTATCCACTTTTTCCATTTCATGGATGAATATAAAGAAAGGCCTTTTTGCACTCTATTGCCATTGTCCGTACATGCTATTAAGAGTAGATAATGTATAATTAAAGCTATATGTTGACAGCACCAGATCATTGGTGTGACATTGATTAACTGGTGGCATTACTAAACTATAATTTCCCATGGGCTTAACTACATTTTTACTTTATGTCTAATAGTGCCTTGGTTTATTAGATTTCTCGATAGGCTTCAAAGCCATGAATTATATGTGCTTACATATTTAATGGCCCTTGTTTGACAAGCAAACTCATTTTGTCACATAATATGCAGTGATTTTCCAAAACAGGGAACTTCAGCAAACACAGGAAACATGTATAAAATACCTCACACATGTAAATGTTTATTTTTTCCCATTATTTGAAGAAATATGTAAGTAATAAATAAAGTTTCCAGAATTGTTGTACAACGGTAACCAGAGCCAGCTGCTGTACAAAAATCATTTTTCACTTTCTTTTAAAAAATGATTTTTTAATAATGTCATTTGTCATATAGATTTTTTTAGCGCAAGAATAAAACTAAACTTACATTTTCTCACTCTACAATAATTTAATCTCTTACAGCAGTAAGTATAATTTATCAAGTTATTGATTTAAAAGCTTTCTGAAAAGATTATAAAGTGATGGAATGACTGAGTTTAACATTCCATTGAGCAAACTGTCCAAATTAGGCAATTTAGTTGCATTTTAGATAACACAGTACAATCTACATTTGAGACGTTGAGCTTATTTAGTAAAAATAAATGAAGCAGTGGTCTTCTAAACCATGCGCAACAGCAATTTGCATTGCAAGTGTTTCTCCATTAACCCTTTAAATACCTGGCCTCAGCATTCTGTCATTCGAAAAACACTAAAAAAAAAAACAACCTCCCACCCACACACAAACACACGTACAACAACCCAAAACAAAAGCAAGGCACATTGTCTTAATTAGGGGTTAGCCCCAGCAAACAAATTAACTTGAGGTAGACCTATTGCAAAGTTGCTCTAGAATTTATTATTGAGAGTTTGAAGTTGTATATGAAACCAACTGGCCTCACAGTAATTAGCAGAACCTCAGTACTGAAAAAGATGTTGTGGTTCCAGTGCATGTATTGTGCTTCTCCAGCAACTGCATCAACACCTTGCTTTTTGTTTCCTTTGTGTTTGAAAACAGGCAGACAATAACTTGGTTTCTCTTTTTAAAAATGTATCAGCGTTGTTTGCATAAGCACAGGATAATTGTCTGAGGACAGAGCACCACATAAATCCCTTCTGTCTGCTATGTATAGAAAGTAAATGGTTTGTGAATCGCATCACTGCTAAATGATGCCATTCCATCGACTGAGGGAACCCAGAGCTTTAGTGTGTCTGATCTTTCATGACTTAAAACATAATGTGAAAAAACAGCACTAACCCATATACTGTATGCTGGAAAACTAAGTTAGTTTATGTTCTAACTTCCTTAGACCTGTAATATAAATCTAATGTCTGTTCTCAAATTCTAAGAAAATTAATTCTGTCTAAGGCTATATTTAGAAGTTCTCCCCTCATCGCTAAACGTTAGCAATAATTACTTCTGTAATTATCTGACTAAATGTGAATTTTGTAAGTAGTACCATTGAAGTATTGTTTTAGAAATGCTAAGCAAATAACATTTTCTTAATCATCCTTAGAAAAGCTTTACATTCTCCATTAGTCCATTCCACAAAGTTATTCTCATACATATTACTGTGGGAAAGTTGTCTGTGATTCACAATAACAGTGTTTCAGACATGTTTAATATAATGTGATTGTATTAATGGCGAATTAAATATTACTGTGTTTTTTTTATATATATATAAATTTAGTCGTTGCCAATTATTTTTATTATTTTCTCCCAATTTGGAATCGCCAATTATTTTATTATGCTCAGCTCAACGCTACCACCCCTGTGCTGACTCGGGAGGGCGAAGACGAACACGCGCTGTCCTCTGAAGCGTGTGCCGTCAGACGACCGCTTTTTTTCACACTGTGGACTCACCATGCAGCCACCAAAGAGCTACAGCGTCGGAGGACAACGCAGCTCTCAGGCAGCTTACAGGCAAGCCCGCAGGCGCCTGGCTAGACTACAGGGGTCGCTGGTGTGCGGTGAGCCGAGGACACCCTGGTTGACCTAGCCCTCCCCCCTGGAAGCTCCCGTCCTCGGTCGGCAAAGGAATAGCCTGGACTCGAACTCACGATGTCCAGACTATAGAGCGCATCCTGCACTCCACATGGAGCGCCTTTACTGGATGCGCCACTCGGGAGCCCCACATTACTGTGCTTTTATAATGAGTGCCCATCATTAATCTTCCACAATTTTGGAAAGCAGCATAATGTTTTTAAAATGTTAAAAATTTATATATATATTTTTAGAAAAGCTTTTAGTTTGTATTTTAATTGTCAACCCTTTTCTCTTTGGGCTTTCTTCATCCATTAAACGTGGCTTTACAACATTGCACAGCTCATTAATTATTGTGGGCTCTCTGTTCCTTAGCTGCTGGCAGCACTGACAAGCTTGGAACTGGGATTTCAGAGGAAGCTTCTAACCAGAATAGCAGTGCACCATTGGATAACCAGGAGACTGTTTCGCTGAAGGAAAGACTGGCCATGTATCAAGCAGCTGTCTCCAAGAAGGAGGCTGCCAGCCCCTCCAACCCAGTAAGATATTGCTTCTAATTCTAAAGTTGGCCAGCATCATTTAATTGCATTTTAAAAATAGACATTCTGGAAATGTCTAAGATTTGTAAGTTAATTTACATTTTAATAAATATTTTGAGATATTCCTGATACAGTAGCAGTCATATACTCCCTATTCCCTAGTTGTTTTCATTATAAAGTTTTTTGGTTAAAACTAAATAGAGCACCATAAAACACTAACAAACAGCTGTGTCTGATTTAATATTGAAAATCTCATCTTCCATTCAAATCGATGTTGTTATTTGACTTCTTATATACATATAACGATTATACTTCAAAAGATGATGGCAAACGGGTTACAGGGAGATATACCCAACATTTTGGCACAGCTCAGAACAGTGTTTTTCAGAGGTTATTAGGGGGGTCACCAAAACCTGACTGGAAAATACATTTGCTAACCAGATTGTAGATGTGTTTGCCAATAAACATGTAGGAGATGCAGTGAAGATGTTTTAGAATGTATTAGCATGTACTGTAGGTATTTCCAGAAGTAAATCCTTTCTGGCATTCATTTCTGTGTGGGAAAAGAGATACTTTGCATTCACATGCGAAATAATGTACAATGTAATTTATTCCGAGCTTCACAAAATGTCAATTGAGAAACATAGTTCTGGTTGTGACGTTTGCATAATTTGTTATTAAACAGTATACTGTCGTGTTGGTTTCCATTTGAACTAACCTGCTAATTCTGGGCTTGACTGCTCTTCTGGAAAGAGAAGTAAACATGACTCACAAATAGCTGAAAAATAGAACATTGTGTACTGTTTGTGCCCCCTGCAGGATAATCCTGGAAGCAATTATTCATACAAATCCCTGAGTCTGTCATCAGCATGCTTTAGGAAGGACAGGAGTTGTATGTCACTGACACTTACATGTCAATCTCATTGTAAACAGGATACCAAATGGAATACACTTAGCACTTAACAGAGATCCCAGTAAAAAGTATAATCAAAGGTACTAGATGCTAACTTGTTAAAACTCTTGTTTAATTTTAATAAATGTCAGAAAACCCAGACAAAAAAATACTATTACTTTGTTTGTCTTTCCAATTAAAGTGAAGGTAGCTGATGTTCTTTTCACTGCTTCATTAGGCTGTGGAGGAGTCTGAAGTTTGTTCTATGCCTGGAGGCCTAGCCAGCGTGAAGAAACAATTTGAGAGTCAAGAAATGTCATCTTCACACAGTACAGTCACCCAATACCATTACCAGCACAAATCTGTCCAGGTAATTAACCATATTGTAATGCAAATGATACAACTAGTGGTTGAAATGTAAACAGTAGACCAATAAACAGATTTATTTAGCATATTTATTTTTTGAACAATTATTTTTATTAATTTTCCCATTTTGTAATGTCCATCAACCATCCGCTTTGTTTTCACTCTGCAAGCCCACCGTGCAGCCATATCCAGAACTTACAGTGTCGGAGGACCACGCAGTTCTGAATTACATACAGGCCGGCCTGCAGGGGTTGCTGGTGTGCGGTGAGCCAAGGACTCCCCAGCTGACCTAACCCCTACTCCACCTGGGGCTGCTCTTGGCTAATTGTGTGTCTCCCCCTGGGAACTCCTGTCCATGGTCAGCAGTGGCATAGCTTGGATTCGAATTGGCGATCTCCAAACTATAGGGCACATCCTGCACTCCGGGCAGAGTGCCTTTACTGTATGCGCCACTCGGGAGCCCTATTTAGCATATTTATAAGTATTTATTTAATCATTTACTTTTACAGGCATCAGACATAAATGTGTAGAAAGATTAAACTGAAAAATATTTTCCATGGCCTTCAAAGTATTGAAGTGTTTCAGAACTAAATGAAAGATTTTGTATTTTTAATAGTATTCTCTGTTTTACAAAGGTACAAGATCATTAAACACAAAAAGAAACAATATAAAAATAGAAATTGCGGGATGCAGAATGTGTTGCTAGATTAGAAATATACATTTCTTTTATTATTAACAATGTTTCAATATTCATGTCCTTAGGTTTAATTCTACATTCTGGTGCTCCTGGTTATTGTCTATTACCTACTTTTGTAAAAGGAAAATAAGGGTGAATACGTTTTCCTTCACAGAAGTTTCTTTTATTCTTACAGTGCCTCGACAAGACTAAACTATTTTTAAACAGCACTGGGAATATTAGTCATGCAGCTATCAATTAAAAAATAAAAAACCACTGAAGCATTTTAACTTTCACTGTTAGAACGTTAATTAATCCCAGTAGTAAGAAAGATTGATATAAACAAATGAATCTCTACAACGTGTGACAGCTCACCTTTACTCTCACAGGAAGTGTCAAGTACAGAGGAGGTTACAGTGAAGAGCAGTACCAGAAGAGCCGAACAAAAAGAAAATGTTCCTTCATCGCACCAGGTTTCATCTAATAAAGTTGAAAAGGTAATATGTCTTAAATAAAGAAACCTGTTCATGAATATGAAATGGTCACCCAGACATAGTATATTAAATGAACAGAAAACAAGATGTACTGTATAGTTAAAATGTGTTTTGCACAATCATTTTACCAGTATAAAATGGTGTTATTGTTTTCAAACGATACAATTATAGCAGATGAATGGTGTTTGGTGTGACCCCACAATTCTAGGGTGTGAGGTGATCTTTCAAAACAATGATTCTAGCCTAACTTAGAAGAATGAGGATTCAAACCTATGTAGTTATGTTATTAGAAAGTGTTACGCTGAGTCCTTATATTTTTAGTTTTGAGTGGCTTGCTTTTTGTTCATATGGAATGTTTTTGGTCAGATGGGAGAATATTGATGAGAAAAAAACATATTACAGGTCACACACGATGAGAGCAAGACCTCCAGCTTTAAAAACCACTATGATGAAACAGGTATGACTTTCTTATATACCCTGCATACTTTTTGAGGAGCAGGAATTACAGATAATGTATGGTGGCAGACGATTTAAGACAAGATTTGAGATATCTTACCATATAACACCAAAATAATGTAACTATATATATATATATATATATATATATATATATATATATATATATATATATATATATGTTTTTTATTTTATTTTATTTTTTTTGTATTGATAGTAAAAATAATCACAGGAGAAGAGCTACCAAAGGTTTCAACCCAGGTATTGAAGCAGCAGTTTGAAAAAACAGCTCAAGAAAACACTCAAACAGAGGTTTCTCCAAGCAAGCATATCAAGGTATGGTTAGATGTATAAGCAATTTAAAAACAAAGATACAACTTAGAATGTACATATTTCAGAACGTAAGGAAAGGATGTATTTGTTTTTATTATGTACATTTTAAATCTTATCCGTATTCGTGTTTGCTCCGTTTTAGACAACTGAAACTTGACATATAATTGATTATTGATCGACTGAAAAGAAAGTTACATTTCTCCACTTGCAGTTTCAATGGCATAATTAACCACAATTAAGTTAATTCTCTAAACTGATTTTGGATCAGGAGCAGTAAGAAAATCAAATTAGTCCCCTTTATAAAAAAAAGAATAAAGATTTAGACAATTGTATACACATGTCTGTCTTATAATAATTAAGAAGATTTGTATTTTTATTCAGTTCAATTTCAACATGTCACGTCACAGCAAGATTTAACTAAACATCCTGGATAACACTAGAGTATTCATTATGTCAATTAAATAAGTTTTAGACTTTAATTAGGAATACAAGATAATTCTTGTTTTTAACTTCTTTATAATTCTGCTTTAAAAAATAAATAAATAATGCATCTCTTTTTTCTCTGCTGCAAACTTTCATTTTCTTTTTACTGTCATCTCCCAAAGACATTCTATTCCACTTTCTTGTTGATTTTTTCTTTTTGGCTTATCATACATCACATAATCAAACTAGATATATAAATGAATCACCAGGAGCACATGACACCAGGAATTGTTGTTTAAGGTAAGAACTTTATATAATCTTAATAATATGTTAAATATATAAACACAGTTGCAGCAGAGAAAATGTAAATTGTGTAAAAATAAATAAATACAGTAATTCAATTAGAGTTTGTTGTAAAATGTAGATATATTAGTGCTTTAACTAAGTATTCATATTTTATATATCCTCATCCTGGATATTCATTTTTCCCCCCATAAGATTGATCATGATTTCAATCAAATGCAGTGGTCTCCATATCTCAATACTTCCAACAAAACCAAAACAGGCAGGATTTGTGAAACATCCGCCACAAACTGGAAAATAGAAGGCGCTACTGCTGCCTTTGTTTCTGTTTCTGCTGGTGCTAATACATTTGGAAGCATGGAAGATTTCCCTCCTCCTCCACCAGACCTACTACAGATTCCATCAGAAATGACAGAACCTTCCTCATCCCCCAAACCCTCAATGCATCAGAGCAAGCATGCACCCCCCAAAGAGCAATATTCAAAGCAACGGAACCTCTTTGAACTAAAACGTCTCTATAAACACATTCACCCTGAAGTCAGAAAGAACCTAGAAAGAGATTATTTTAACGATGTCACTGAGCTAGAAACATCTCAGGTAGAAACTGACCAAGACATCAGGGGGGATGTCCAGCAGGCCAGGTATGTGTTCGAGCACACAGGCCAAAGCCCCAATAAGTGTATGAGCCCGGAACGAGAATATCTTGAATGGGATGAAATTCTAAAAGGGGAAGTTCAGTCCATGCGCTGGATGTTTGAAAACCAGCCACTGGATTTGATTAAAGATGAAACCCCAGACCAGGACAATATAACAAACATCTCTCAGCAAGAAACCATTGCAGGAGGGGATGTCAAGTACACTACATGGATGTTTGAGACACAACCTATTGATGCACTAGGCACAGACACCCCAAACTTAACAGAACAATCAGCTCCTGAATTGGCAAGAGGAGATGTTCGCACTGCAACCTGGCTTTTTGAAACACAACCATTAGATATACTGAATACAATTTACCAAGAGGAAGAGCAATCCACAGAGATACATGTCGTTAATGATATAACTGGAGGGGATGTCAAAACTGCCAGATACTTGTTTGAAACTCAGCATCTAGATGCTCTAGGGCACACCGACACAGTAGACGAAGGAAACTTCTTGCAGCTTAAATCAGAACTTGAAGAAATTAAAGGTGATGTGAAAACGACAACTAGACTTTTCGAAACACAGCCATTGTGTGTTATTAGGGGCACCTCAGGTGAGATGTTAGAGATTACAACTGTTCGTAGAGAAGAAATAGAAAGAGGAGATGTAAGAACATCACACTGGCTGTTTGAAACCCAGCCTCTAGACATGATTAACAAAGATGCCACACAAATAAAAGTTATTTGTGGTGTTTCTATGGAAGATAACATTCAAGGTGGTGTGAACAGGGGGAAGTGGTTATTTGAGACACAACCCTTGGATACCATTAAGGAACAATCAGAAATGACTACTATTCAAAAGGAAGAGATAATTGGTGCAGATGTTAGTAAACAGTGCTGGATATTTGAAACACAACCCATGGCTGCTTTAAAAGATGACTCAAACACAAGGCCTGTTCCCACAGAAGAAATTGTGGGAGGTGATGTACAAAAAGCCAGGCACTTATTTGAAACAGTCCCAATGGATTATTTGAAAGAGAGCCAAGAAGTAGGCAAACTCCAAAAGTTAGTTGCCTCTGAAGAAGAAAAAGGTGATGTAAGGCATCAAAAGTGGGTTTTTGAGAGTCAACCACTTGAACATATTAGAGAGGAGAAGAAAGAATACATTCGAACTGTAAATCTTGAAGAACTTGATAAAGGGGATGTCAGCAGCTACAAGGAGATATTTGAAACCATGGATTTAAGTACATGTGATGATTCTCAGAAAATACAAGTAGAGGGAGTTACTAGTGGTTATGTAAAGTCAAACAAAGTTCTGTTTGAATCTACTCCACTATATGCTGTTCAAGATAGTTTTGGACAGTACCACGAGGTCAAAACAGTCAGAAGAGAAGAAATAGTAAAAGGCGATGTCAGAAGCTGCAAATGGATGTTTGAAACACGCCCCATTGACCAGTTTGATGAAAGTATTCAAAAGTTCCAAATAATTAAAGGGATATCCAAACAGGAGATAGAATCAGGTGATGTCAAAACAGCCAAATGGTTGTTTGAAACACAGCCTCTTGATGCCATTAAGTATTTCAGTAATGTAGATGATGGAGAAAGTCAAGCAAAAGAAAGTGCTGACATTTTGAAAGGTGATGTTAAGACCTGCAGGTGGCTGTTTGAGACTCAACCAATGGATGGCCTTTATGACAAAGCAGATATGAGAAATGAAACAGAGGAAATTCAAAAAGGTGATGTTAAAACCTGTACATGGCTTTTTGAAACACAGGCGCTTGATACAATCAGAGATGAGTCAGAAACTATTATACAAACATGCACTGTAAGACAGGAAGATATCCAGGGAAGAGATGTTCGAATGGCACGTTTTCTATTTGAGACAGAGAACCTTGAAAACATAAAAGGAGAAGAAGGGAGCGGATTCAGAAGGGTGACTGAAATAGATGTTCAATCTGGAGATGTATCAAGAATGAAATGTATATTTGAGAATCAGACTTCAGATATGATCAGTTCTACCTCAGAAGAAACATTTAAACAACTTAAGTCAATGCAGGCTGAGGACATCCAAAAGGGTAATGTTGTAAACTGTACCTGGCTCTTCGAAAACCAACCTATTGATTCCATTAGGGAAAGTTCTGAAGAAAGTAAGGATACCCGCACAGTTACTGATGTACAAGGAGGTAATGTCAACCAAGGACGTTTCATTTTTGAAACATTTTCTTTGGATAAGATTCAGGATGAGTCTTCAGAGACAGAAAAACACATTCAGACAATCAGACAGGAAGAGATAGAAAAAGGAGATGTGAAAAACTACACTATGCTGTTTGAAACTCAACCACTTTATGCTATTAGAGACAAAGAAGGTTATTTCCATGAAGTTACCACAGTCACAAAAGAAGAAGTAATGAGGGGAGATGTAGTAGGAGCTAGATGGTTGTTTGAAACAAAACCACTAGATTCAATAAAAGATTCTGATGAAGTGTATGTTATTAAAGCTGTTACCCAAGAAGATGTTCAAAAAGGAGATGTAAGCTCTGCTAGATGGCGGTTTGAAACACAACCATTGGATACAATTGCAGAAGACAGGAAAGTAGTAATTCGAACAGTTGATGATGTTCAAGGTGGAGATGTAAAAATCAACAAGCACATTTTTGAGTCTAATGAGGTGGACAAGAAACAGTATGTGAGGACAGTAAGTGTTAGTGAAATCCAGCAAGGGGATGTAAGAACAGCCACTTGGCTTTTTGAAACACACACAATGGATGAAATACGAGGTGAAGGGTCTGAATACAACAAGATCAAGACAGTTCAAAGGGAAGATGTATTACAGGGAGATGTCAAACAATCTGTATGGCTTTTTGAAAAGCAACCTCTTGATAGCATAAATGAAACTGAAGAAACAGATGTAATTGTTGCCCGTGAAGAATTTCCACAAGCTGATGTAAAGACCACCACTTGGCTTTTTGAAACAACCCCTTTCCATGAGTTTAATGAAAACATCATTGAGAAACGTGAAATCATGGGCAAAAGTATCAAAGAAACTCTTCAGGAACTGTACAGTCACAAGGTTGTTGATTCTCATGGAATACTTCTAGAAACCGATGAGATTGGAGATGTAAGGATGGCAAAATTTAACCTCATGAATCAGGAAGCCCCAGAAATCCAAAAGGAAGAAATCATAAGAGGAGATCTGCAAAGTATAATGATGAATCTGTTGAACAAACAAGACTGTACTGAGAAGCGGATCGTAATAGATGACGAGGAAAAGGGCCATATAAACACAACTGTAGCTCAGCTGTTTAACAAGACATCAGATATCAATGTAGAAAAAGAAGAAGTAGTCAGGGGTGATATCCAGGAAGCCATTAACAACCTGTTCAAGGACGATAGTTCAATGAAACGTGGGATTTTGATTCAAGAGGATGAAAGGGGGGATGTTAGAATGACAATATACTCTCTGCTTAATAAAAAAGACAATGTGTTTGTTAAGAATGAAGATGTAGTAAGGGGTAATATAAAAGGTACCATTCAGAACCTTCTTTCCTCTCCAGACAGTCCTGAACTTTCCCAAAAGATAAAAGTAAATGAACTTGAAAGAGGGAATGTAAGCTTTTACTCAACATGTATAGAATCTGGGGCACTGGATTACCTAAAAATGCTTCAGAAAGAGCCTGAGGAAACTATTACAGAACCAAATCAAAAAGAAGAAATAATTGGTGGTGATGTTGAAATGACAAAACAAGTCTTAAGGAAAACACAAATGCAAATTGAGCGCACGGTTGCTGAAGAGGATATTGTTCCTGGTGATGTGTATAATACAGTTCAGGTGTTTATGACTGAACCTGAAAACACAGTGACTTATTTTCAGAAGGAAGAAATTGTAAGGGGGGATTTAAAAGCAACCTTAAAGTCATTAAATCAGGCCATAAACCAGACAAGCATGGTAGAAAAGGAAGAGGTTGTAAAGGGGGACATACCTGCAGCCTTAAAATCTCTTGAAGAAGCACAATATCAAACCAAAGAAACTGAAAAACCAGAAGTCATTCCAGGCGACATTAGATGTGCACTTGAGTCCTTGGAAAAATCTGTAAACACAAAAGTTGAAGCCAAAACAGAAGACTTGGTGTATGCTGACATCAAGGGCATGTTGAAATCATTGGAAGAAGCACAGCATGTAGTAAAAGAGGTAGAAAAAGAAGAAATAATCAGAGGAGATATTCAGACTGCAATTCAAAATCTGATAGAGGCATCTTCTGAAAAAAAACTTTTACAGCAACAAGTAAGTGTGCAAGGCGATGTAAAAGGCACCATTCAGAAATTATTAGAAACTCCACCACAGCAAACAATGCAGCGCATGCCTAGTGCGGAAGGAGAGGTGCAAAATACTATAAAATCACTCTATGACATGCATGAGCAAAACCACATGGAAAAGGAGGAGTCTGTTGTACAAGGAGATGTGCAAGGCACAATAAAGAACCTTCAGGAAGGGAAACAGCAAAGCAGTGTTGAATATTGTACTGGTGTTCCTGAAAATGTCAAAGGAGCAGTGAAAACGAATTTTCCTTCTCATCAAGACATCCAAGAATATTCTGTTGTGAATAAGTACAAACAGGAGATAGCAAAGCAAGTTTCAGCTGCTAAAAAGCAGGTTCAGAAAATAGAATGTAATGCTGGCAGTGAGATTCAGAAACCTGGAAGCAGCAGCAGCAAATCAGTAAATATCAAGTCCTTAACACAGGACTCTGCTTTATGCACTGATCACACCGATCAGACTAAAATGGGAGTGACTCATAAGGTTCAGAATTCAAAGGAAACAATTGCCAGCGAACAATCACTGATACAAAAGTCTACCACAGCAGTCAGTTCTTTAATTAAAATAAAAACAAACATGACTAATCAAGACACTGAAATACCAACAATTGCAATATCTAAAACACCGAATGTAATAAAAAGGAGTTCACCGTTTAAATCAACCAGTATGAAACTTACACAAGAAGAAAAGACAGTAAAGGGGGTACACGAGACAGTGGTGGAACAGAAGAATTATGTACAAAGGCGTGATTTGTCACTGAAGTCTAATAAGACTTCCAAGGCTGATTTTAAAAGTTATGAGTCAGGAAAAAAGGAAACCGTAGACAAAAAGAAAATTAAACCAGAAATACATTTTCCACCACCACCACCACCACCACCTCCTCCTCCACCCTCTGTGCAGTCATCTGATGCTGAATTTCCTCTGCCTCCAACGCCTCCATTGGTGATGGAATCTGACAATCAAATATTCCCCCCTCCACCACCTTCTGTGCTGAAGAAAGACAATGATCTACTCCCCCCTCCTCCACCATCACCTCTACCTCCTGTTGAATCTACAAGGTCTGAGGATGAGCATTTCCCTCCACCTCCTCCCCCACACCCCCTGGTCAAGATTAAACTAGACCAAAGACAACTACCACTTCCGCCAGCACAGCAGGAATTAGAGTATATGTCTTCTCATCAATCTTCTGCAGCAGCAAGAAAAATGACCTTCAAACCAGAGAAGGCACCCTCTATGTACAAAGTTGCAAAACTCGACCCACCAAAGCAAAGAGAAGAACAAAAACACAAAATGCAGCATAAAACCATACCTCCAGTATCAAAACCAAATACCCTAAAAACATCACATACTCAAGTCCAACAGGCCTTAACTTCTACCACAGTCATGGCTACGACCACAACAAATGCTTCTTCCACAAATACTACAGAAGTTAATTTACTTAAAAAGGCAAAGCAAAGTGAGGAAGACGTAAAAAGACAAATCCAAATTGAGACTGAAGTGTTATCATTATCTCAGTCTTTGGCAGGAAGAATCCTGCCAAAGGTACAAAAGGAAGAAACTCCTTCACCACCAGTGAAAAAGGTTTTTGTGCCCACAATGAAGCTACCTCCACCCACTGTCAAATCTCCACCAACAAAAGCTAAGCCGTATGTGAGAAAATTCAAAACCCCACTAATGATTGCAGAGGAGAAATATCGTATGCAAAGGGAGGAAACTGAGAAAATGAAAGGAGGAAAACCATCCCCCAGTACATCAAGTCAAGAGGAAACAAAGGAATTAATCCAACTGGAATCGGAAAAGACTGTAGAAAGTATAAGAAATGAACAATCAGAAAAAACTTCATTAGCTATAAATAAAGAGCAATTGAAAAAGGCCACCTCAACTGTAATTAAAGAACAATTGGAAAAGGATTTATCAGCTCTAAGTAAAGGACAGTCCCTGAACAAGCAACATATTTCTTTGAAGGAATTTGTATCCTCTACTGATAATCAAAGAGCGTTAGCTGAATCAACAGCTGTTTCTTCTACTCACACGTCTTCTCTTTCTTCTACTAAACATCACACTTCTGCTGTTTCATCTACTAGATATCAGAACATGACTGTTTCCTCCAGTGAACATCAGACTACTTCTAGCATTGAAACACATCCTTCTACAACACTGGTTGTATCATCTGCTGCTGAGCAACTGGAAAATATCTTAAACACCTGTTCAGATGGCCAAATCACTAAGCAAGAGATATTACATGGCTTTAAAGATCTTAGTCAGAATGAGGGTTCCAAGAAAACCAGTAGTGCTCATAAAGAGGAACAGGTTCAAGTTTCTAGTCAGCCATCAAAAATGCCCAAAGTAACACCTAGATTTAAAGTAAAAACTTTCAAGATGCCAAAGGATGAACATGATGAAACTAATATTAAGGAGAAAAGCACACAAAAAATGCATCAACAAAAAGGTGTCACTATAGCTAATGTTCCTGAAGATGCACGTTTGACAACAAGCATAAAGCAACATGTGGAGAGTGAAATCTATATGAAAAATGTAGAACATATTACAAATTTTGAGCAACACTCAACCACAAGAGAGCATAGACAAGATCACCAGCCTCAGGAGTTGACAGAGAAACCAAAACGTGAAGAACCAGTTCACATCAGTGTCAAAGTGATCGCAAAAGAAACAAAACCACCTGTTTCAGGAAAACCAACTCAAGACCATGAAGAAGTAGTGAAGCAAAGGTCTTTTAACGTACTCCAAAAGGAACAGAAAAAAATCACAGAGAGCAAGGTCCAGAGAGGTTTTCAGCAACACAACAATGTTCACCTTCAGAAGCAATTAAACACAGCTGAAAAACTGAAACAAAAAGATGAACCAAACAGAGAAGGGAATATCCATGTTAAGTCAAAACCTGCAAATGAAGAGACCAGGGAAATTCCAATTAAATTGACAGAAAAACCAATGCATAAAGGAGAGGAGGTTAAGCCTGTGACAGATATCACGGACGCTTTAAGAAAGCGTGAGGAAGTTCAACAAATACTATTTCACATTAAAGCGCTGGAGATAGGAAAAATTGATCTAAATGCAGCAAAGGTGTTTCTGAGTAAAGTTCCTGAATGGTTAGTAGGTCAGTCCGGAAAGGATGTTTTAGAAAAAGTTAGAGCAGAGGGCAATTTGCAGAAAGTAAAAGAAGCAATTGTATACATAAAAAATCAAGCATATGCAAAGCTTGTATATTTTGATAGCAGTATACACCCAACGCCTGTAAAGCCTGTTAGTGAAAAGGACTCAATCAGTGGGGCAATGCCAAAAATATCTAAAATAAGTATTGGTTCAAGCAAGTTTGATACTCATAGAAAAACTGAAACTGTAGAAGAAAAGAAGACATGGCATGGAAGTGTGAAGCAAGAGTTCTATGAAGCAAAAACTGTAGATAAAAGAATTCCCTCTCCTTTAGTCAGAATACGTTCCCCATCACCTTCATATATAACAATCGAATCCACTGCACGGCAGACAGAATCCCCTCAAAGAGTCATCACTTCTCCACCACCTCTAATGCAAAGAGTAGCTACATCCCCTGCGCCTCCTCCACGGAGATCAGAGACACCAACCTCTAGGATTAGCAGAGCATCTGCCACACCATCACCACCTATAAGTCGAGCTGAAAAACTTGCAAAGCTAAAAGATACCACTGCAAAACTGCATCAAGGAGTTGCACAGCCTCAGCTTGCCCCACCTGTGCTGGTCACTGAGAAAAGATCTGAAATCGTTGTGTCTCCAGCATCACTCCGTCGGCAATTAAAGATTGAGACTCATGTTGTGGAGACCACCACCTCCAATGTTGTGTCAGAGTCTTCAGTAATGTCTGGCACAGTCAAGGATATAAGAGAGCTCTATGAAGAAGCTGTAAAAGCAGAGAAACATAAAATATACTCTCGCAAGGATCCCATTGACATTCTTGAGCATTTGGGTCCAGATGCAAAGCTAAAGGATGATCTCCCTAAGGTAGATTTATCAGAACTTCTCCACAGGTTTGAAACACCAATGGAGAAGGCTTATGTTAGAAAGGAGCCAATTGTAATAGCTGAGAGACTCGGAAGTGACAATGAAGAGGAAGCTGAAAAGAAATTGCTTCAAATAGAGGACATGCCAGCTCTTGATATTAAAGCCATTAAGACAGTGTTTGAAAGTGGTGCACAAAGTTACCATATCAAAGAGGAGAAGTATAAATCTGGCAAAATTGAGTCAGGATTGATGTCTGGTGAAAAGGGCTCAAAGGAAAATTCCCCACAGCCGAGTCAGAAAGAAGTCTGTCAAGAGAAATCATGTGAGCCAACATCATACTGTGAAATGAAAGAACAGTTTTCAGGGGTTGATGAATTTGGCAACAGAATAACAGGGTTGAAAAGTGCCACCACTGTGTCTCAGCATTCTGAAAGCATTAAAACTCGACGTGCACCCCCGACATATTCAGATGTACTTAAAGGGAATATACCAGCACTAGATGTTCCTGTTAATGCATCACCTGAAGAACTGCTTAAGAATTTTCAAAAGACGTGGCAAGAAAGTGAAAGAGTATTTAAAAGCCTGGGATACAATGTTACAGAGACCGAAGAGAGTACATCACAGACTGTCATGCATCAAGAAGGGACATTTGTGACTGGTAACTTAAATAAACAGCATGGAGACCTTTTACATGACATGGGTGTGGTTTGCTTAATACTGTAATGTACCCATTTAATGCACACATTTGGACTAATGTGCTCTTTTTTACTCTTTTTTTGCTTTTGCTTCTCTTTTGTTTGATGATTAACAATTAAGACCTACACATTGTGAACCTTTTTTATCCTGAATATTATATTTTTCTTACTTAAATAAGAGATTTTCTTTAGATGCATTGATATGTTCATTAGTTATCCATTAAACGTGTAACTTCACAGTAATGTTCTCCAACGATAAGCACGTGTTGTAAAGCTATAGCCCTGTTTCTGTTGCAACATTTAAATTCAGCACACACAAACCATTGCAAACCAAAGCTTTTTTGCATGCATATCAACTTGTAACTACTGAATGCAAAGATATCAGCATCAGTGCAGTTTCTCTACACCTATTAAATATTATTAAGTATGCTTTACAACTCACAAAGCATAGCAATCCTGGCATCTGCCCTGTTCAGAAGTTATGGATATGAATGGAATGTGTTGCTGATAATATCTGTTCTGAACAACTACCAAGAGATGCTATCTAGGTGCATGTACTCACCCACAAAGTCAAAAACACATTCCATGTTGGACAAAATGTTACATTTTGATGAGTGGTACACTCAGAAAAGAATTAAACACATATTATGGAAAAAAAACATCACTGGAGTAAAAAAAAGTAGCGAGTTAAAACCCCACAATTAATGTATCAGCTCAGTACTATTTGTATTCAAAAAGGATAGACACCAAGGGCATTTTTAGTGTGGGGTGACACAGGACATTTGTAACAAGCATGCACGAATAAACACAAAAAACATACTGTATTGTTTGACTGGCTTCAAACATAGAATTAGGACAATCACATGGGAGGGAGGAGAAGGTCGTAGAACAACTTCAATCTTGTCTACAATATTGATCTACTGCAGCGACAAAATCCATTCTCTTAATTACTTAAAATAGTTCTGTGTGTTCTACCCAATTTATAAATCATTGAATAATCTCAACAAAACAACGAGGTCCAGTGACTCCACTTATAAACAGAAAACCCCTCATAATACAACTTTATTGCTATTAAATGATTTCAGAGTTTAAAAAGCGGGTTTTATTTTTTAATTACATTTTTGAAAAAGCGCTCTTAACCCATTCACCCCTTTACCACTGCTAATTCAGATCACATTGTTACAGCAATCATTTTTCAATCATTTATACATTGAGCCTAAAAATGTATCATAACCTCCATTTACTATTTAGTGCTGTCATAAGCCCAACAATGATTTGAATAGAGGACGAGACTGTATGCTGTACGTTATTGAAGATATTAAGCCCTTCTTATTTCCTTTACCTTATGGTGGGGAGTGTTTTATCTTCATGAACCTGCCAAGTTAATCTATAAACTTACTTTTAGTCAATTTCACATATTGCTTTTCTCTATAATGTATTGCTTCAGATTTGTTATCTATTCAACCGAAATATTCTTTTTGGAATGAGAATGAGATTGAGTAGACTGTATTGTTCTGACATGTATCATGTTTTAGCTACTGATCACAATATCAAGATTTATGTCCATTATTGTGATACATTTGTTCTCCTATAATTAGAAAGTACTTAACCATACAGTCCGTGGAACAATTTAATTTAGTAACATAACAATTTAATTTGTAACATATCAATCCTGTATTGCCGGTGAAAATGAGTAAAAATGCACTTTTACTGTATGTTACCCTAAATATGCCCATTGGTTTGTTTGCATCCACTTATATTTCCCTAAGCATTTTTTTTAAGATGTAATATATGGTTTATTATAAGAAGAACAAATATCCTCCATGTACTCATAGTTATACTCATTATATATCTCAGATTTGCAGACAATTGGTGATATAGCTGGAGTCCAGATAAATGTATAATACAATACTGATAGTCATAATAATAATAGATGCAGTATTCCTGTCTGTGTGTGGTTATTTTTTTGCAAGTTCCACTAAGCTTAACAAAAGCATGTTGTGAGAAGTGCTGATAATTAATATGCAAATATTTTTTTTGTATTTTTTTTTTTAGTTCTATTCAGTTGATCTGAAAGGTAACACTAGAAAGCACTGCCCCAGATGTTTTGAATATGTGTGTGTGTGTGCGTGTGTGCTGAAGAAGGATTTGTAGACCAAATCAATTATTCATATTTTTATGTACCTATATTACCTTTTTCTTTGCTCCTTGTGGTGCACAACAGTTTTCCTTTGCCAAATGATATATATAAATACACACACACACACACGCACACACACTCACACACACACGCACACACACACACACACACACACACACACACGCACACACACGCACACACACACAAATTCATAGAAATGCATTGTAAGATATTTCATTTTTGATGTATCTTATCTCTGGAGCGGATTTAGATTAATCACTGTTTAGATTAATTGAATGGACTGCCATTGTCTCTAACATAGATTAGTGTTTTACTTTAAATCTGTGCACGTTAACATTTGTAAGTTTAACATTATTGTACTTTGATCTAGAAAATAAAAGTTCCGGAGCTGGAGACGTGCACCGTTTGTCTAAAGAAAGTTTATCCAATGGAGTGCCTGATCGCAGACAAACACACATTTCATAAGTCCTGTTTCCGCTGCCAACACTGCAATAGCAATTTAAGGTAACAATTGTTTTTCATATATGACATCTTTCTGTAAAGATATGTGACACCTGACAAATTAATGTTTCCCCGGTCAGGGATCAAATTATGGTTTTGGCCACTAATAGTATGTGCCATTATACAAGTGAGGGTGGTTGTAAGGATAACACAATTTAACATTAATTTGTTGTTTGGAGGTACTCAAATAGCAAGCAAAATGTCATGAAGGGCCTCAAAACACAAAACCCTGCTCTAAGAAAACATGCATTTTTTTTTATTGTAGCCAGTGGGCAAAACTCTACTCATTAAACCGACAACAAAAGATCAAACAAACAAGGCCTGATTGGATTTGTGAAAGAATAAGATTACACCAGGCTTTAAAACATTTTTGTATTAACTTTGTTACTGGACAATTAATTCCCTCTGTTTGTTTTACCAGCCTAGGGAATTATGCCTCTCTCCATGGACAAATGTACTGCAAGCCTCATTTTAAACAGCTCTTCAAGTCCAAAGGTAATTACGATGAAGGATTTGGACACAAACCTCATAAAGAATTATGGAGTTCTAAAAACGAGAGCAACACTGCGAAAAATGCCACTGTAAACTCCTCACCTAAAAAAGCCACTGTTGGCAAGAGTAATTACAATATTGAAAACAAACCAAGTGAAGAGAAACAGGTGACAGTTACAAAACAAAATAACTATGTTAACTCACCTGACCATGAGAAGAAATCTGCAAATAAATTATCAATTAATTGGCCTCCCTCTGCAGATACACCCAAGAAAACATTTCTCATTGAAGAAGATGTTAAGATAGCAAAGCCAAACTGGCCTCCAGAAGTAGCAAGCTCAAATACAACCAGTGATAAAAAGCTGTCAAAAGCAGCATCACTGGAAAGAAATAGTAATGCAAATGGGGAAACCAATAGTCAACAAAAAGATCAAAATGAAATGAAGGCAGAAGTCATGGAAGTTGCACAGGAAAATGGTGAACCAACACCAGCTGTTGGTTTGGAACCTGTAGAAAGTGAAACGGAAGTTGAAAAGGAGTTTGAGATGGATTCTGACCAGAGTGAATTGTTGAAAGAAAAGGAGGTGGAAAGTGAGAAGTTGGCAGAAAAAGTAAATGAGACTGGAGAAGAGGAATGCTTGCACGTGGATGGAACAGATGGGGAAGAAAGTGAGAGCGTTGAAAGTGTGTGTGAAAAAGCAGAGCAGCAAGAAGAGAATGAAAATGAACCAGGCACAGTGGCAGTGCAAGTCACTGTAATTGATAATGAAGAAACAGAAAGCAGTCAGAAAAACTTAAATTCCAACAACAATAATAACCATTATCCATTTGAACATGAGGAGTCTTGCACACACGAAACCGAAGACAGTAAAGGATCATTAGAACAAATAGGAGATAACCTAATAACAACAATCCAAGACTCTGGCACAGCAGCAACAGAGGCAGCAGGTGTTGGTGATTGCAAAGAACTTAATAAGGACTTGGATTGGACTGAAACAGATGATCTTTTAATGCAAACTGATCAAGTCACTTCTCCACTGCCGTCTGGTGCCAAATGTTTGGAAGATAGTTCCAAGGGCAGTGTTAATACTGCAGCATCATGTACAGATCCTTCTGAGAGAAATCCCTTTGCATTGGGAAATGAGCCAAAGCAGGAGTCATCCAGCTTTCTTGAAGATATATTTTCAGGGCTAGCCAATAATTCCAGTTTGTATTCTGATTTCCAAGGATCTGCAATGGAAAAGCCCTTTGGTTCTTTGTTGGATGACCTTTTGGATTTTGGGATAAAGGGAAATGAAACCACTCAGATCAATGCAAGTAAATCAGAAGATGTAGTAAAGAATGATACACTTGTTGACTTCTTAGGCACAGATTGTTTCAGTGTGTCAGGGCAAAACAGCATTCTTTGTAATGATGAACCAGAGAAGCTCACTGTAGAAGAGCAGATTAAGAGGAATCGATATTACGATGAGGAAGATTGAGATGTTTTGACCCAAAGAGGATTGATTATATGCTGTCCAAAAAGGACTTCTATTTTTGTTGGTTCTTAAATTACTTTTTGAACTGAAATGTCATATTTTACAATTAAGTCCATGGAGAGATGAATTGAATTCATATAAATGTAACTTGCATATCATTAGGAATCTATTTTTTACTCTTTTCCTATCCTATTTTCTGTTTATGATCTTTATTGTATTATTTGCAGTTTGTAGACCATCTTGCCTGTAAAAGCACCTGGAGTGCAAACTAGAAAAAAAAATTATCCAGGCAATATTATCAGTTGTTCTTTCTAATGCATATACTACACCTGATTGGTATTTTTTATGTATCTATTTTCTTTTTAAACGTCAAATATTTAACAATTTTATTCTAAGTAAAAGTAGCAAGTTTTTTTGCAATTCAGTTTGAAACTAGATTTAATTTGTTTTTCCAGCTTTCGTATTTGTAGACTGGCTTGGTGCCAGTAATACTTATTATTTTGTCGCTGAGTTATGCAAAATAAAAAGCACTTTTTAAAGTATGGATTGGAATTATGTTTTGGTTAGATATGTAAGTACCTACATACTTTACACATTGAATGGTTAAAGCTGAGAACAAGATAATCAAATAACATAACCAACAAGTATTTGTTATTCATTGATTTAAATTATTACATTATTCTTATTTCTCAAAAGTAGTTAATTAATTTAATTTGACTAAGCAGAAAAGTGACCTGTGACCTTTCTTGATCTTAGCACTGTACCACCCTCCTGGCAGATGACTGATGCACACCCTACATAGTAAACAGGTCCTTTCCCCTACAATAGGTCTCACTACTCATGATTGCCATTTGCCATAGGGGTCAAGGTAATCAGCAAATGACCAACACAGGCAAACTCCTTGGATTAGAGTTGTATTGATTCTGTTTACTAAAGTGCTCACCATCCATAGCGAGACTTGCAGAATATTTAAAAATAGCACACCTCAAATACCCATGTCATAATTACAAGTGTGTCACAGACCTTGGAATAACAAGGACTATAAACCACCCAGACCAGTTCAACCAAGGTCATTATCTTAACACTAGTTTTGAGCACTTTAATTCAAGCCACTACAAAAACCAAACACAAAATTGCAGATAAATGGCATTGTTGATATGAATCATTGTTGCTGTTTATTATATAGCAGTTAGTGGTAGCTGCAGAAGTTATTATGGCTGAATTCTAACGTGAATTGTTAAAACCAAGTCTTTTGATTGGCTAATCTTTAGTTGTGTCTATTAGGGCCTTTTCTAATATTTAACTTTTTGTTTTTTTAAATCCATGAAACTGCTATATTAAAAATAAGTTAGCATTTGCAATCACCAAGGAATTGTTCAGAATAACAGGAAACTGTTGATAAAAAGAAATACGATCCAAGGCAATTTCCATGTGTATTAAAATGTAATGTACTGCAGCTAATTGTTCCTCAACCTACTAATCTTTTTACTTTGTTTATATTCTGTTTCATTCTGCCCGTCTTTATTTAGTCCACAGCACAGAGAAACAAAACACACAGTAAATAAAACACAGAACTATTTAACAGGGAGCAAGGACAGTGATTTAAATTTAAACAGTATTTTCTTATTCCTTTGACACTCCACATCATAATAGAATTAAAAACGTTATGAATAAAACCTTTGGCATCAGAAAACAAACAGCATTTGAGGTAATGTATCTAACTGTAGTGCCCACTGTGGGTATTAATGCTTTAATTAGTTTCAGCTGACAGTTATAATAGACCGAATGTGATCTGTGTTAAGTTACTTTCACAACCCATTGCTTGGTATATATATTCTATTTTTTTAAAGCACTTCAATTGGGCACTGTGAAATTGTAAACCATTAGAAACAGCTGAATGAAAAAAAACAATCCACATTTATGAGGTTGGATGTACTTTCTAAATCTAAGGAATATTGTCAGAGATGTATTCTCCCAAATGTAATATAAACCAGGGAAAAATGTGTTAAACAGCCGTCTAACTGTGATAATAATAGAACAGCCCATTGCAATAGATAGAGGTTGTATTGTAATAATATTTTTAGATTTCTTTTTTTGGTTACATCATATTACCAAGTTTACAGTAATGATGTAATTATCTGAATTGATTTTACAAACACTCTTTTTACCAACAAACTGACTTTACTGTAGCACTGCTACTAATAGTAATAGGAGTGGTGGTTTGTTTATAAAGCCATAGCTAAAGGCAGTTGTATGAAACAATTAGTTTGGCACTTACAGTGCCTTGCGAAAGTATTCGGCCCCCTTGAACTTTGCGACCTTTTGCCACATTTCAGGCTTCAAACATAAAGATATGAAACTGTAATTTTTTGTGAAGAATCAACAACAAGTGGGACACAATCATGAAGTGGAACGAAATTTATTGGATATTTCAAACTTTTTTAACAAATAAAAAACTGAAAAATTGGGCGTGCAAAATTATTCAGCCCCTTTACTTTCAGTGCAGCAAACTCTCTCCAGAAGTTCAGTGAGGATCTCTGAATGATCCAATGTTGACCTAAATGACTAATGATGATAAATAGAATCCACCTGTGTGTAATCAAGTCGCCGTATAAATGTACCTGCACTGTGATAGTCTCAGAGGTCCGTTTAAAGCGCAGAGAGCATCATGAAGAACAAGGAACACACCAGGCAGGTCCGAGATACTGTTGTGGAGAAGTTTAAAGCCGGATTTGGATACAAAAAGATTTCCCAAGCTTTAAACATCCCAAGGAGCACTGTGCAAGCGATAATATTGAAATGGAAGGAGTATCAGACCACTGCAAATCTACCAAGACCTGGCCGTCCCTCTAAACTTTCAGCTCATACAAGGAGAAGACTGATCAGAGATGCAGCTAAGAGGCCCATGATCACTCTGGATGAACTGCAGAGATCTACAGCTGAGGTGGGAGACTCTGTCCATAGGACAACAATCAGTCGTATACTGCACAAATCTGGCCTTTATGGAAGAGTGGCAAGAAGAAAGCCATTTCTTAAAGATATCCATAAAAAGTGTCGTTTACAGTTTGCCACAAGCCACCTGGGAGACACACCAAACATGTGGAAGAAGGTGCTCTGGTCAGATGAAACCAAAATCGAACTTTTTGGCAACAATGCAAAACGTTATGTTTGGCGTAAAAGCAACACAGCTCATCACCCTGAACACACCATCCCCACTGTCAAACATGGTGGTGGCAGCATCATGGTTTGGGCCTGCTTTTCTTCAGCAGGGACAGGGAAGATGGTTAAAATTGATGGGAAGATGGATGGAGCCAAATACAGGACCATTCTGGAAGAAAACCTGATGGAGTCTGCAAAAGACCTGAGACTGGGACGGAGATTTGTCTTCCAACAAGACAATGATCCAAAACATAAAGCAAAATCTACAATGGAATGGTTCACAAATAAACATATCCAGGTGTTAGAATGGCCAAGTCAAAGTCCAGACCTGAATCCAATCGAGAATCTGTGGAAAGAACCTGAAAACTGCTGTTCACAAATGCTCTCCATCCAACCTCACTGAGCTCGAGCTGTTTTGCAAGGAGGAATGGGCAAAAATTTCAGTCTCTCGATGTGCAAAACTGATAGAGACATACCCCAAGCGACTTACAGCTGTAATCGCAGCAAAAGGTGGCGCTACAAAGTATTAACTTAAGGGGGCTGAATAATTTTGCACGCCCAATTTTTCAGTTTTTTATTTGTTAAAAAAGTTTGAAATATCCAATAAATTTCGTTCCACTTCATGATTGTGTCCCACTTGTTGTTGATTCTTCACAAAAAATTACAGTTTCATATCTTTATGTTTGAAGCCTGAAATGTGGCAAAAGGTCGCAAAGTTCAAGGGGGCCGAATACTTTCGCAAGGCACTGTATGTGTGGTGAATATCTAAATAGTTCCAATTGGATCTAATTTCTATTGCCTCCACATACAAAATGTTAATAAAAAAAAAACAATTGTAAAGGAACTATTAAATCTAGCTTGGGGAAGAAAATGCAATTATTGGAAGACATTCACACATTCTTATAGACTTTGTGCTTTATTGGAAGACATTCACACATTCTTATAGACTTTGTGCTTTATTGGAAGACATTCACACATTCTTATAGACTTTGTGCTTTGTTCTTTTCTCATCACCAAATTTATGACATGCATTTTTATTTTTGTTCACAACAAAACAAAAGTCACAACAAAAACTGTTATTTAAATTAGCCTGTAAAGATAAAGACAGTGTCAGAAAAGTAGCATTTTTATTAATTAGGGAATTCACCTCTACATTCCAAATATTTTCTTCTTTACAATATGGTCAAAGTATAGAACTTAGTTTCACATTTCACAGTTCACAAACAAATGTCAACTGCTAAATCCTATTACAAGTCACCTCTTATGTACCACTGCACTCGCCTCAATGGTTTTGTAGCAACTGACTCACACCCCTTTGCTGGTGGAATTCACCTGCTTTTATACCTACCCACTTTGCCACATGATCTAAAATATATAAAAACAAAAAACAAAACAAAAAAAAGACACAGATATAACAGATGGATTATGTTAGTTATTGTTTCTACCAAATCTACCGAGGGACACATTACACAAATAGAATGTGTTATGAAACCCATTATTATGTTACAATCTATAGTAGGCAAATGGATGAGTGCAATTTTAAGTGGGTTCCAGTCCCTTGTGATGTCATATTGTTGAAGAAAATAATGTTAACAGTATGACATCATAATCCACTCTCCTGAGGCAGTACAAAATATTCGATAGTGTAATTTGCTATTTTCGTAATCTAATTTCACTCTTCTCAAAGGTATTATATGTTGAGATTGTGAGAAGAGTTGCATCTTTAGAATGCACACTCTGGTAGCACAATTCTTTGGAATACCTTAGGCAAAGTAAAACAGAACAACTGTACATGATTTTGGATTTTTATCAGTGCCTGGCAGCCAAGTCAATGGTTGTGGTTTTGGCAGCCGACAAGAAGATTCAGACCCATGGGACAGTATGGGAAACACTTGAAATCTGTAATGTCCCTATACCATGTTCCAAATGGACATTTTTCTTTTAAGGCCATAGGTTCATGCAGACATGCCATGGGGGGATTGTGCGGGTACTAGTTATGACTGCATTTTAAAAGTCAATCAGTGGTAATTGGACTTAGAATTTCTGTTGTCCTCTAAAGTGCTCACAGTCTTGTACATTTCAACTAGCTTTGTAATAGTAAGGGTCCCAATGTGGGCGTTTTATACTAACCCATATCACTGGCAGTGATAAAGTTTGCAGCAACAGACAAATAAACAAAGAAGGACAAACTAATCTGAATACACATTTTCAAGAACTGTAAAATAGTCACATTTAACTGTATCGGGAGTAAAAGAAACATCGACCAAGCTCATTTGTGATGTTAGTACAGAAATGGTACTGATATTAAGATTGCTGGACAGATGCCTCACGGATAGATATTTAAAACCACCTTTAATTAACGAAATTACAGTGGCCTAAAACCATTATAAATATACATACGGTAGAAGGGTACCCAAAAGGTAACTGAACAATGATATACTGAATAGCGAGTTATCTCGTTTGCATAGAGACAGTCTACCGTGCTGCACATGCCTGCCCCATTTCTTAGACGGATTGGCTATGATGCTGAATGTTGTGACTCTGATTGGACAGCTTCCTTGTCAAACTTAGCCTATGCGCCGCTATCATGCTTCTTTGAGACCAATATAGTCTCTAGTCCAGAGATGCTGATTTGGGGACACTCGTAACATCAGAGCCACACCAGTAGTGTCTGCGGGATGGTAACAATAATCAATCCGGTACGTGCAAGACATTTATTCCTAACTCTATAGTTTGTCCTTTATTTTTTATGGTCCAGCATTGCTGATTAAATATTTTGCATGCAACTAGATTAGCTTCCCAGCTATAATTATGCAGGTTTGATAACCTTCACATATTCCGTTAAAGAGGATATGTACAGTGCTGCCACTTAACCGGGGGTTATCGAGTTTTTTTTTTTTTGCAAGTCTTCATAGTATAGTAATACATTTATTTTCGGATGCACTTGTCCTCGAATATTAGCACATTCACTGTACTTGTGAGGATGTTGCAGTACTCGTGTCTTTCTTGCTGAGATTGATATTTCCCTGGTTTCAATATTTTATTTGCAGTTTTGATTGAATAATTTTTGGAGTTACCATCCCAAACACAATTTAATTCATTCTGTAAAGACTAATCTTAAAGGATGTTCGCTTTTATAGTATGGTTTTGTTTTTTTTCTGATTTTCTAAGGACACAGACAAATCAGCCGATTAGATATACTATATAATCTACTGCTCTTCATTTCATTGAATGCATCAAGACTAATATTGTAAAAATAAATAAATAAATAAATAAGGCATGATCTACATAAGTAGTATACTGTTATTGCAAGTTGCACCGCATGTAACTTAAAACGACTGTGTTAAAACCTAAACAGTTAAAAAACGATAACAGTTTCTATCTGGATTTTCGTTAATTTTAGTTTTAACTATGTTGTATTTAGTGATTTAGACCAACTTTAAGTGACATATACGACAGAACTTAATTACAGGTACCTTTATAATCATCAAGCCATACACAGATTGACCATACCGCAGATTAAGTTTTATTGGATATCTATCGGCTGTGCTTTTTTAGTGATATGCCAATGGGGTCCAGCAGCACTTTTGTATCATGGATGTTGGTATATTATAGCCGATGTTTGGATATTATTAAAGCTGATGTTTTATTCATCCAGTGAGATTTGTGTTGTGAATAATCAAAGAAAGAAGTTATTGTCTACACACATCTAAAGTCTCAGTTTGTCATTTCAGCACTAGTCTGTAATCAAATATTGCCTTGCCTTACAGTGCATAGTTTCAGTGGATGCTATTACCTGTCTGCACCTTCCAGTCACATGAACTGACGCTCATTTTTTAAATATTTTAACAGCTTTGTGTGTAAGATTGTCATTATGATGTGATACAGCTTATTATCACAGATATCCATAGAACATTTCCCCAGCTAATGTTACAGTAGAAACCATTATGAGGTCCTCTATAATTGACTTAGGAATTATTTCAAGATGAAATGAGATTTTAATTCCAATGCATTTATGCAATAAAAATGTCAGCTTGTAAATAAACTACATTGTGTAAAACTGTGAACAAATATTAATTTGGCGAAATACAAAAAGTTTTTGAAGGCCACTCAGTTATTTGATGGCTTCTGAATCTTGCAAACATTTTCTTTAATTTGATTTAGGCTTTCTTCTAACTTTATTTTCAAATCATTGATTTCCTCAAGCCCTGGGGAAGAGTCAAGTTGATATGATTTTTTGCTTCAAAGTTTCATTCATCAATAAATTGATTTCTTTTTTAAAGCAGGGTACACAATTACAGTGAGCCATAAATATTTGGAATGCATTTAACCTTTTTTGTTCTCAGAAAACAAATCTATCCAGCCATAGATTTTATGCTACATGCATTAGTTGTGTCTGTAAATACCAATATTCTTGATAATTTAGTAAAGCTAAAGAATACGATAAAGTGTACATGCTTCAGATAGTTTACTATCATGCTGTAAATGTTCAGCTTTGCCTAAATACAGACATATCAGTCACAATATTGCTTCACAGTCTACAGTTAATTATGCACTTTGGGAATGGTAGTTTTTAGTTTAGGTTCTAAGATTGTATTTCTTTGTGAATTTAGCACAGTCAATAAGTGTAAGTGTAAATGATACAGTTTAAGTTACAGCTGTTTGTGTACCTGTTTACACATAGCCCAACTAAAACTGGTTCATATTAACTTATAAATACCCATTGTCAGGTGCATGCTAAAGCCAACATGTGTTGATGCATATTACACTATGAAACCCTGAGATGCGCTATAGTTAAAGTCTTCAAGGGGCAACCTACGGTGTATCTGCAGATCTTTCAGTTCTCTCTGGACAGAACCTGATGACATGCTTACAGTATAACACAGAAAGACTTCTTATAATGAATATTTCTAATTAAAACATTCTTATGGAGACCATTATCAAACAGCCACACGTCATCTGAAATCATTTTATTAGATGAAGGGGTATGGGTTTGGTTTAAGATTAGCCAGACAACAAAATTAATAAAGAAATACACTTCCCTAAATAAAGGTTTTCATTATGGCCTGGGGGAAGTACTGTATGTGGCTTTCAAATATCTCAGGTATTAGTTACTTGACAGAGAACATGGAATTAATGTACACTGTAATAGGCACAGTTGAGAGAATTCAATATTGAACCTTTTAAATTGCTGTGATAAAATAGTTACTGATTATAGTTTTATAGTCATAAGTTATGCACAGTAAGTATGCAAGCTCTTTGATCCCTGGTTTCTGTGAGATAAATGGTTTAATTCAACCTGGTTGGTTCAGATAACACTGTGTTGTCTGAGAACAAACTCATATTTTAACTAGTGCTGCGATGATTATTCGAAGTATTCGAATAATCGAGTAATAAAAATAGTTTGAATAAAAAAATATTAGTCAAGTATTCGCCAGATTTTCAAAATGGCGGAAGGTGAAGAAGCATCAAGTTCAGGAAACAAACCAAAAAACAAAAGCACAATAGTTTGGAATTACTTAAAAGGGGCATTAAACATCACAGTCTCTTGTTCACTGTGTAAGAAAGAGCTGTCTTTGCACAACAGTACAAGTTCAATGTTAGAGCATTTAAAATCGAAAACACCCACGTGTTCAGCGGCAGAAGTGATTCAGAGGAAGATATTACTCGGTAAGTTTTACTTCTATTTTTGTCAAAATTAAATTACTGTTGCATCAGTTTTACAAACTAGCAATATTTTTTATTATGTAACTTCATGCCGTTGTATTATACAAACATTTTACAGCACATATAAATATGTGACACAGTTACAAAAGTTGAACGGACATTTAAGATTTTTTTTTTTTTGTTTCCATATATAGTAAACAATAGAAAAACACTCCCACATATTGTATGCTGCCAAGTCTCACATTTATTTCTATTATTATTTTTTAAACCGAAAGCTAATGTTTCGGTCGTTTAACCTCCATCAGAGCTGTGACGAAGATTGAATGACCAAAACACTATGTTACTCCTCCGCTTTTAAAAACAAATAGAAAAGTGAAACTTTGAAGCGTGCAGGAGTTTTTCTTTTTTTGTATATTTACGTATGTTACGTTCTCCTACACACCTGTGATGAGTAATAAATATGTAATATGTAATAAAGAGTGCAGATGTTTATAATTTATGTTGATATTTCCGTATATGTGTGAAAACCCATTTTAAAAATATAAAAATGAATATTGCTTCCATTTACTGTTTGGTTTAGCAGCCTACGAAGCAAAGCATAACCTGTAATATGGGGTAAAAAGGCATAACAAATAATAACGAAGCATTTAAAAAAATGGTTATATACCGATTAGGGAAGAGAAGGAGTTTTGCTTTTAAACTAACTGTAGTAAATCAAATTGTATTAGCAAGTGCACCGCTTTTTTTTTTAATACTAGTAGTAGCAAGCCGCTTGTTCTCCAGCTCCGCTTGTTGCTCGTGTATTAATTGATGATAGTATGCAAACCAGGATCCGGAAAAGAGAATTCAAATAGAACATACCGGTTTCACAAGAAATCTGTGGATCAGGAAAAAAGTAGATCACTTTAAAAAAAATCTATATTTGGACGCGCCCAGCAGAGCCCTGATTGGTCGAGACATGTTCAACAGAGCCTTGACACTGGTACATAACTGTTTGGAAAACCAGGAATGGACTTCATCAGTACATATTTTACAATGGTGAACTACAGTATTTTATGACAAACACATGGTATTTAATTTATATCAGATTTGAGAGGTTGTATTTAGAAAACAATTTGAACAAACTTACAAAAAACCTTTTGTTACCACTATTATTATTAATGTGCTGCCTGTAAGCTTGTTTTTAAACAACTTAAAGAAATTGTTATATAATTTATTTATTGGACATTCTGTCATTTATTTATTTGTCATTTATTGAATTATATTAAATGTTTTCTCTTTTTATACTTTGTATATATAGTATCTAGGCACAATGCTGCATGTTATATCTCACACAATATTTACAGGTGCTCTGCCTTGATGAATTCTTATGCAGAAAGGCCTCTTGCACAGTGCAGAGAGCAAAAGCTCTGACTGATGGTGTGCTGAACATGCTAGTCAAAGACATGAGATCTTTATCTATGGTAGAAGATGAAGGCTTTTGTCAGATGTGCCAGTTATTTGAACCAGGTTACAATATTCCTTCTAGAACACACTTCACAAAATTAATGGAGAAAAAATACGAAACACTATCCTAAAGGCTAACAACCAGCTTCAAGTCTATTGACAACATGACAACATGACGTTAACAGCCGATATGTGGACAAGCATCTCAACAGAAGCATACCTTGGTGTTACCTGTCACTATGTTGGGGAAGATTGGATGCTCAAATATGTAAATCTTGCCACAAAGCCATTAAATCCATGCAACGCAGTATCTATGAATCAGCTTCTGTAAAAGCATTTCAGGCTACTGCTGAAGAGCAGATTAAACAGTGCTGGGAGTAAGAGACCCACTTTTCTGCAGGAGTTCCAGTACCAAACCCTGTGGTTGTCGCAGCAGCTTTGGATCCACGCTTCAAGAAGCTCAAGTTTTTGCAGCCCCAAGTGGTCATTCATGTTCAGACCACCCTGCAGACACTGAAAGTTCAGTCAGTTGTCAAGAATACCAGTGATCTGCAAAACCTACAAGATGCCAGCTGTGTTAACACTGTCCTTTCTGCACCTGAAAAACCTAAGGTTCTGCAGCTGATTGCTCACCTCCTGCCAAGAAAGCAAATAGCATGCTAGATACCCTGCTTGCTGGGGATTCTACTAGTAGTGATGAAGATGCAGGAGGAAAAAATGATGGCGTTGATGATCAGATCTACCAAGATATAAGATATGAAATCATCCAGTACTTTGGAGAAAAGCCTGCTCTAAAGAATTCTGACCCTCTGCAATGTTGGAAGTACAATGAAACACGCTTTCCTACACTTGCAAAACTCGGAAAGGCTTATCTGAGCATACCGCCAACCTCAGCACCACCTGAACGACTTTTTTTCTTCTTCAGGAAGAATGGCAACAACGGATGCAAAATTAAACAGATTTTACTTCTATACATTTTTCAATAAATAATTCCTATTCTGGTAAAAAAAAAAAAAAAAAAAAAACACAACCTGAGTCTGTATTTTATTACATCATGTAAATTGTTTTTTAAAATGGTGAGTATAAAATGATTGCAATCTTCAATAAAGCAGTAGCTCTATTTTTCGAATAATCGAAAAATAATCGATAGGATATTCGACTATTTTAATATTTGAAAGTTGCAGCTTTAATTTTAACGTGTTTTTATGAATGGCAACCTTTTTCATTGCTTTTCACTTGTTACTTCATCAAAAAAAATGCTCCCCTTTATTTGTTTGTCTTATACTGTATACAATACTCCTAGCACATAGGAGGAATGAAAAAGACACATCTTTTTGCAAACCCATTTTCTTTGTGTTGCAGTAGTAATTGCACTTTTGCAAAAAGCTTTATCAGTAATAGAATAAACCCTGCATAATGAGTAGAAAAAATAGTGACATTTAGTGTTGAATATTAATGGTACTGAAATAACTTTAAATTCATTTTTATGCTTAAGGAATTATTAAAACACAAAAATAGCACTTTAGAGGTGGAGCATGACCCTTTTATTATTTTAAATACTTGGCAAAAAATACTTTGCACAATCTCCAATTTTTCAGTCATCAGCAAGCAGAGATTGAACATACAGAATATTACATATAAAAGTGTGAGGGTGTGACAGCAAAGGTACTGTAGAATTAAACATTGCCTCTGCTCTGAAGCATTTTAGACTGCCATATTTTATATAATTTAACATCAGAATCCAGAATGATGGCTGTCATAGGACCATGTATGTTGATAACATGGTCGCTGCTCTGTCACTGAAGAAATATCACGGGAGATGTTACATAAAATTAAACTTTACTCAAAAAGTAATCTTCAGTTCACAAAGATATTGTATGTTTCTTGTGACTTGCCTTGTGAACCAGGCTTTAGAAGTCACTGCAGTTTTAGCAGTTTGATGCCCCCTGCAGCTTTAAAGCACAAGAAGGGTGAGATTAAAAATATAAGGACATTTAGACTGTGGCAGTACAAGTATTTATTTTTCCCATGTATCCATTTATACTCAAGCACTGTGAGGCTCTGCGATTTCCCTTACCAGCATGCACAGAACTACTTTATGAATAGTCCCTCTGGCCAATTTGCACATGCTTTACAACAACTGTGGGAGTACAGGGTTTTGTTAATAGAGCAATTATGTGCTTGGAAGAATTCTGAATTCTCGGTTTCTGCTTCTGTTTTCCTCCCTCAAAGCTTCTAGTTGCCTCAGTAAAGTTGGCGCTTCGGTACCTTCAGGATTTTTTTCCTTTTTTTTTTTCTTTTATACTTGGTATTCAACATTCGATAGAGGCATTCTCGGAGTCACTCAGTTGCCACTTGAGAATTGTAGAACTGCCTTCTGTATTGGTGAGCATACTGTACCTATAAGGGGCTTGGACATGGACCATCTTAAAGCCTGTATCTCTCCTACAGTCACTGTCCTCCTTCTCGCTTTCCACCCCCATTTGTGATACCAGCAGTGCATGGTAAACATGAAGCAGACGTGTACATTAGTGCCTGCAGCCCCTCCATTCACAGTAGCATCTTCCCCTTCTGTGCTGTATGAGTTATAACCTCAAGTGTTACGAGAGAATATCATTAAAAACTAGAAATCTTGAGTTGCAGTATTTGTTTTGATGGCTGTACTGCATTAAAATGATGCTTAATTAGGGTTAGCGAATCTTTAACAAGACCAATTTAGATTAAAGTTTTAATACAGAAATACATTATACAGAGTAAAAATAGTTTTATTAGCATGGAAACCCAAGAGCACATCATAAGGTAACAAAATGCAGAGGTTGCGTAAACGCAAAGTGTTGCGTCCTAGATGCAAAATAAATCCATTGGATGGAAAAATATTTTGTCTTGCGTTCACTGGACACACAGAATGGAAAGGGACGCGGACGTGCATATTCGTGGTAATCTATCACACTGCAGCAATGACTGTAAAATACTTGTTTGTTTAAAAAAAAACTGTTCTGCAATATAACAGTTTTCAGAAACAGCCACAACAAATATGAAGAACAATGAATTAAGGGTATAACACCCATCAGAATTTGATTTAGTCAAAGTAGTATCATCTTCTGTTTTAGTTATGGTATCCAAAACATATTCTTTACAACAGACCTGAGCCCGTCATCCCTCTCACCCCATGCCTGTGTTTGTGTTTGCCAGAGGCACAAGGACAGACATTAATATACATTAGCCACCAGGTTTTATATGTAATGTGCTGTCATTTGTGAGATATTTTGGTAATACAGTGTTATACTAGCATTTTGGACAGCTTGTAAAAAATGTATGAATATTAGAACATGAATAAACTTCATATCAAAAATTTTAAATATTAAAAAGATGTATAACAAATATAAAAGTACTGTATTAGCACCACAGCTATATATTTTAAAATGCTAAAATAATACAGCAAAGAATGTCAATACAACATTTGACTTGACTGTTTTTGGTGATTCCTGTGAAAGCCTTCCACAAGCGTAACATCCTGTTTTATTTTAAGCCGATATCATGAACTGTATAGGGTTATCAGCTTATGTAGCCAAATCAGGACACATTATCTCTATTGAATTAGACTGAATAACATTTGTATTAAGTACAAACAGCTTTAAACATCAGAGATCTAAAAAATTGAATCGAGGGCTGTTTATACTCGCGAGACAGGTGGTTTTTCAAAGTTACATACATCCAGCCCTAAAGTTACAGCAATTATGTGATGTTTTCAATATACCAGTGACAGTCAACAGGACTGCAGACCAGCCAATTACACATTTTAACACTATAAAGGTGTTTTTGACAGTTTGATTTACTATTTAAAAAGAAAGTTATTTTTTTTAGATCAAGCATAGGCCAGATCAAAGTAACGTACAGTTATCTATGACAAGGTACAAGTCTTTTTTTAAATTATTTTAATAATTATATAGACAGCTATTTTGAAAGTGCACGTTTGTGTCAGTTTCATTGAAATGATAGACCTTTGAAAATACCGGTGTAATTTCAGTGGAGGATAGAAGCTGAGTGGTGCTGAGGTTTAAAAAGTAAAGCCTTTATGACATTGGGATAATAACAGCTATACTGATTCTGTAGTGAGTTACTGTAGTATATCAGAGGAATCCCCATAGAAGTACTTGAAATCCATATACCAGTACTATAAGTGATGCAGTCTATTTTCTTGTTTCCCTGTTGCAAGTCCCAGTGCCTCCTGGCTAGCTGTATTCTTTTTTGTTCTTTCTTTATTCATTTTGCTCATTATCACATCATACATTGTTGATTGGTGGTGGTCCTCACTAATAATGTGTGGACAGCCACATTAGAAATTGTACCATAGTTTATTCATCCTTACTCTCCAAACATATAAATTACAGTTTATTGCTTAGTACAAAAGTCACTGCATGTTGCCTCCTTCGTGCTTCAGATTTATAGTCTAGTTAAATTGGTTAATGGTGGGATCTGCAAACTAAACAAAAATACACTAGCAGTAGGGCCAGCATTTGGGTCCACCCCAGAAAAAAAACAAACAAAAAACACTGCAGTGCTATTGGTTTTGTGACAGTAGTTAAGCAAATCTGTAAAACAAGCAAGCAGCTGAAATACACAAGTATACATGTCTGGGGATTCAACAGCATATCTGTCACATGAAGGGAGGGAAAAGTCATTGTATGCTACTGCTGCAGGAGAAGACAGGGCTAATGGTTTTACCGTGGCCTAATAGACTGCTCAGATTAAAGTCACACTTGTATGTAATGTTAGGGAAAAGCAGCACACCTGTGAAACTATAATGGTCTTCAAAAACATTTGTGTAATGAATAAGGATATTCTTTATTAATAAATCAAATGTAGATCTAGGCAGAATTTATGAGACATTTTCCAAATGGAGGTATTTTCTATATCCTAACATTGAAGCTTGATATAATTAAAAATACTAAGATTTATTTTGCAGACATTCTGCTAAATATTCTCTTTAAGCTCTTTTTGAGTAAAAAAAACAAACAAACACATAACTATGGTGAAGTATTACTGGGGTTAATGTTTGGACACAGCTACCACAGAGGCCAAGAGATGCTATTGTTCTTTGACAAATCACATTACAGATTTGAGAGCAGCATTTATACAAACCTTAAAAGTCTTCCTTACCATCTATCAAAGTCATTTGTCTGGTACAGTGAGATCATTCTGTTCAATATCCTGTTAAACAGATGGATCACGTGCTGAAGAATCAGGTAGTGGAACATTTTGTGTGTCCTGTGAATATCATACAAATTACATTAAAAAAAGAGCAGATCAAATTCCTATTGAATTACAGATTCTAAAGAGGTATGCATAATATTTTAGCATTTCAAAGACTTGGCTTAGTAGTGTTCTTAAATATTATCATGCGTGGCATATTGACATAAAAAAAGTCATAAAAGCATAATAATGTTGTCATAATGTTGCTTGCCATTTTCATGGCTGAGTTTGCTTTCTTTGACTTGCTCAATCTTACAGTAGTTTATTCGGAAGGCTTGTGTTGTATTTTCTATTCCAGATTTTTCTATGAGTTTTTTATGGGATAAATTAACCTTGGTTTTTTTGGCAGCTGACACCCTATCCAAGCACCCCTGCCGTTCCCTTTACTGTTCTTGCTTGTCTCTTCACCAGCATGGACAATCTGAATTTTGTCAAGTTCGCCAGGGGGCTCCCCAAATGGCAGTTTCTGAGAGAAGTTAAAAGGCTTAAAGGAAAGTGTTCATGCTTCGGGACATCGAAAGTGCAGCGACTAGCCTGACATTAATGTAATGTTGTTGAATTAAACATTCTCTTTTTTCTTGCCAAAAGCTGCAGTGCTACTAGGCTATGTTTTAACATTGTTTTGCCTAAAAAAATGTCATAGCAACAGCCTCTCCCAAGTTATTGCGAATTGTGTACGTTGTGTTACAAAAAGCAAAAGAGAATGGTATGTTTTACTAATAATTCTGTTCAAGTGTTTATGATGTGTTTTGAGAACTTGTCAGTAAAAGTGCTTAGCTTATAAGATCTGTCACATCACAGCAACTAAGCAAATAGCAAAATAATAGCCAGGGCCGGCGTCAGCACCCAGACAACCCGGGCACGTGCACAGGGCCCCAACGCCAGAGGGGGGCCCACACACATGCAGAAATAAAGTTGGAAATATGAGTAAATGTAATATTTCTGTGACAGCTATCCTACTCAAGCAGCCTTTAGGACTAGAAATGTTTCGTTTTCACTCAACTAAACTAAACTGTATGCGTGCAGTGCAGTGAAAAAGAAAATGTGCTAAAATCATATACCAGTAGTTTTAATTAAACATATATATATTTTTTTTTTTACTATTTTCACATTGTACAGTAATGTGTAAAATTCAGCAGCATGATTTATTGTGTGTTACCAGTAGGCTGAAGTAAAATAAAGTGTGCTACAGGTATTCATTTGATTTGTGTATGGGCCTACTGTACAGATTTATTACAATTTTCTTTTTTTAAATCAGCGAGGGACTACTGGTTATGAAAACCTCTTTGAAAGAAAAATATTTTTGATTTGGGGGTGAAGGTTGGTGAGTGGGGGGGGGGGGGGGGGGCTTCCACTGGGGGGGCTCCCACTGGAGGTCCATTGCCCAGGGTCCACAAAAATCTGGCGTCGGCCCAGTAAATAGCCAGTGCCATTTTAACTAATTAAGAAGTTACTGAGTCGAAGAGGGGAACGAAAAGCTAAACTCGCGCCACCTGTAATTTTTATTCTCTTTTAGAGCTGGTACAACTCTAAAAGGATACTTGCTATCACTTATATATCACTAAAAATCATCAAGGTAGTCATCACTCTTCCAGTAACCACTGCAAGCAATGAGCGTCTGTTTTCTCTTTTAAGTTTGGTTCAAACCTATTTACGAACTTCCATGAGCAATCCTCGTCTGAGTGATCAGCTTGTAATGGCAACCGAAAAATCATTGGTTTAAAAAAAAATAAAAACTTGATTTTTATGTCCTGGTTGATATCTTTTCAAAAATGAAGCCTAGGCGATATCCGCTGTTTCAGTATGTTTATTCATGCAATGCCGGAGTTTTTTTTGCAGAGTTTTATTATTATGGAGAGGGAGGGGGCCTAAATGCATTCTTTGCCCCCCCCACCCCCCCCCCCTCCCCCAAGCCTTTTGCGTAGTGACGCCTCTGACTGTAGTCCATTTTTCCTTGCACTCCAGTGTTAATAAATAAATCGATTTTGGTCTATTTAAGTAATGTAAAACTAGCCCATGTTTAATGTTTCTTAAAAGCTGACAGAAAGCTACAGTATGCCCTGACTTTAGTAATAGGCCTGCCTGCTGAACACAAAAACTTTATCAGCAGTTTTTTCAAGAGCTTTAAGGACAATAACTCTACAGCTGTGCTTTACTGTGTTGCAGGAGAAAATGTGAGCCAGTGATAGATAATGTTTTGAGACTGAAGCTGTCTATCTCCTGCCCAGCTTATATTGTAGATACTCTTCTGTGTCCGGTCACTGTGATTTAATTGTTACTGCAAGGGTTGAGCGCTCACAATGTGTACAGGGCATTCGTGATAAACATACTGAGAACTTGCTGGATTCAGTTTTTGGTTTTGAGCACTGCAGCAATCATTAATCCCAGTCTAATTAAAAAAAAAAAAAAAAGTTTGTAATAATACTGGACATTTTGTTTTAATGTGTCTAATATTTGTTGAACTCCAAGTACTGTACATTAGGGTAATTTAATTATATTATGCAAGTGATTTATCACCATACAGAAACACATATATCTTGATGACCTTAGAAAGGTTTCGTTTTCTCTAAGTTGTATTCCGGACACAGACTTTTTCCCGAAGGAGTAAACAAGGCGGAACAGCTTCCAAAGATATACAAATAAGTGACTGTCACAAAGACGGCCAGAGTGGGTGGCGTCAGACCAGAAGCAGGAAGGAATACAAACACAGAGACTTGGATTTTGGTTAGGCTGAGCGCGTGATCGCGCTCAGCATTTAATAAACAGACAGAAAATAAAAGGTTTGAAACAACAAAAACACAGGACACGGCACTTGCGCCAAAATAAACAGACAAACAAAACGGACTAACACTAAACAAACGGTGCACGGACAGACAGACAGACACGGTGAGTACAAACAAACTTATCTTTACTTTTACGATCTTAATTACTCCTCTCTCTCTCTCTCACCCGTTCTCCTCTTCCGAACACCCAACCACAAGTGACTAAAACGTGCATCTATATATACTGTTGTGCTGGGATTCAATTACTAATTAATTACTCACTTGAATCCCAGCACGTGAATTCATTACGTGCAACCCCGTGCCACACATTATACGCATTTTATCTGCACGTGAAGTGATGTGCCATCCTCGTGCCTAAATATAATTATACACTTTAAACACACGTGAAACACAGACCCGTTTATATCCCGTGTACCAATCTATACACCAACATTAACATACGCACGCATACATACACAAAACACACAAATGCACACAGGGGCGGGGCACTTTGCCACATATACCCCCCCTTGTGCGCAGCACACATGGCCTCAACGGCCACCTCCCCCCTTAAAAACCCAGCAGTCCAGGACAAAGTCTCGGGCTGGGAAGGGAGGCTTCAGTGGGCCCTTGGCTGGCAATGCTGTCAGCACCCCTGCCGGTAGTGGCACGGCTGACAGCCTGTTGGTCCCGTCCTGCAGCGAAAAAGCTGCGGGGGCAGGTGGTCCCCCGACCTCCCCCTTCTTCGTAGCCGGCAGCTCCCTCCTGTGGGGCTCCGGCCACAAGAACTCCTGCAGCGAAACTGCTGCTGGGGAAAGTGGTCTCCAGACCTCCTCCCCCTTCTTCGTGGCCGGCAGCTCCCCTTTCTGGGGCTCCGGCCACCGTACTCCCTGCGGAGGTACGGGCAGCAGAGGCAGCTCCTGCTCCTCTGCTCCGGGCGGTGGCGGAGGCAGAGGCAGCTCCAGCTCCTCTGCTCCTGGGGGTGGTGGAGGCAGAGGCAGCTCCTGCTCCTCTGCTCCTGGAGGTGGTGGAGGCAGAGGCAGCTCCTGCTCCTCTGCTCCTGGAGGTGGTGGAGGCAGAGGCAGCTCCTGCTCCTCTGCTCCTGGAAGTGGTGGAGGCAGAGGCAGCTCCTGCTCCTCTGCTCCTGGTGGTGGTGGAGGCAGAGGCAGCTCCTGCTCCTCTGCTCCTGGAAGTGGTGGAGGCAGAGGCAGCTCCTGCTCCTCTGCTCCTGGAAGTGGTGGAGGCAGAGGCAGCTCCTGCTCCTCTGCTCCTGGCAGTGGTGGAGGCAGTGGCAGCTCCTGCTCCTCTGCTCCTGGTGGTGGTGGAGGCAGAGGCAGCTCCTGCTCCTCTGCTCCTAGTGGAGGAAGCGGTGGAGGTGGCGGAGGCAGAGGCAGCTCCTCTGCTCCTGGCGGCGCTGGCTCCCTCCGCTGTGGCGGCTGGGCTGGTGCGCGCCGTGCTGCCTTCAGCAGCATGAATGGAGGCTGCTGGGGGACACCAGCCTCCTGCCCCTCTCCCCCCCAAAAATTTCCAGGGGGTTGGGCCTGTAACCCCTCCTCTTCCGGCTCTTGGGGCTGAACCAGCAGGCATTTTCCCTCTGCTGGTGGCTTGGGTCCCAGAGCTGTGGAAGCCCCGACTTGCCTCCCTTTGGGCTGTGGACGCACCGACTCCTCCCTTTTGGGCTGTGGACGCACCGACTCCTCCCTTTTGGGCTGTGGACGCACCGACTCCTCCCTTTTGGGCTGTGGACGCACCGACTCCTCCCTTTTGGGCTGTGGACGCACCGACTCCCCCCTCTTGGGCTGTGGACGTTCGGGCTCCCCCCACTCAGGCGTAGGACGTTCGGGCTCCTCCCACTCAGGCGTAGGACGTTCGGGCTCCTCCCACTCAGGCGTAGGACGTTCGGGCTCCTCCCACTCAGGCGTAGGATGTTCGGGCTCCTCCCACTCAGGCGTAGGATGTTCGGGCTCCTCCCACTCAGGCGTAGGACGTTCAGGCTCCTTCCGCTTGGGCACTGGCGAGCTGGCATAGGGGCATCCTGACCAGTCATGTCCCCCTTCCTCACATCGCCCGCACCAGCTCGGTGGCACCTCGGAGCAGTCCCTCCAGCGGTGATCCACCTCTCCGCACCAGGTGCACCAGGGGAACAGGTTCTCTGGCTCCTCTGGCCGCTGTTGCAGTTGTGGTTGGGGCGGTGGGAGCAGCAGTCTACCTCCCCCTGCTGGTGGTGGAGACTGAGGCGACCCCTGCTCCTCCCTCTCCTGATGGACAGGGCAGTGGGCCACGAAGTGCTCACCTCCGCAGATGGGGCATCGTTGGGGTAGCTGTCCGAGGGGGTACCAGGGGCAGTTGGTGCGGGAATGCCCAGGCTCAGCACAGCAGTAACACCCGGGCTGCTGTTCCTCCTCCTCCTCACCTTGGAAGGGGCAGATCGCCACCGTGTGTCCTTGGACCCCACAGGCCATGCACCAGCCTTGGTCCTCGAGGCCCCCGAGGAGGTCCTCCAGGTCCCGGCAGCCGTCTCTCCAGCCTTCCATTTTCCCCTCGGGGTACACCAACCAGTCCCATATTTCTCGGGACGGTGGGGAACCCGGTGGCAGTGGGGTGGCTACTGCTGGTTGGGGTGACCACTGCTTCTGCTGCTTCCTGCAGCTCTTTCTCCCCATCCCTCTTCTTGCTCTTTTTTTTTTTTTTTTTTTGTAATCCAGACCCCTCCTGGTCTGACGCTTGGAGGCGCGGCTATCCCACGAAGACACCACGTGTCACAAAGACGGCCAGAGTGGGTGGCGTCAGACCAGAAGCAGGAAGGAATACAAACACAGAGACTTGGATTTTGGTTAGGCTGAGCGCGTGATCGCGCTCAGCATTTAATAAACAGACAGAAAATAAAAGGTTTGAAACAACAAAAACACAGGACACGGCACTTGCGCCAAAATAAACAGACAAACAAAACGGACTAACACTAAACAAACGGTGCACGGACAGACAGACAGACACGGTGAGTACAAACAAACTTATCTTTACTTTTACGATCTTAATTACTCCTCTCTCTCTCTCTCACCCGTTCTCCTCTTCCGAACACCCAACCACAAGTGACTAAAACGTGCATCTATATATACTGTTGTGCTGGGATTCAATTACTAATTAATTACTCACTTGAATCCCAGCACGTGAATTCATTACGTGCAACCCCGTGCCACACATTATACACATTTTATCTGCACGTGAAGTGATGTGCCATCCTCGTGCCTAAATATAATTATACACTTTAAACACACGTGAAACACAGACCCGTTTATATCCCGTGTACCAATCTATACACCAACATTAACATACGCACGCATACATACACAAAACACACAAATGCACACAGGGGCGGGGCACTTTGCCACAGTGACATATGAAAGTAATGTGATGTACTGATTGTATTGAAGGGAATTTGCCCCGAGATTAACGTGGGTGATATAATTTGTTATCTGTACTAGTGACCGTACATGTGAGGAATCCAATTAATGCCGATAGAGCACAGGATGGTGCTTAAGTAATGGAAAACATCTTCGCTGGCAGGTTCACTATTCATTTCTGCCACCTTACTGGTACGATATTGAGTACTTTAATATATTGGGGGTGTTAGTGTAGCTGCTGCAGGCTCTTCAAATAAAAGCAATAAGTCCTCAAGTTCAGAACCTGCACCAACTATTCTCTATAATCCTTTTGAAGATGCCTCTTTAAAGATGTAGGCTTCATTGTATGCAGCAGTTTTGAAATAAAGATGGTTCTAGAGAGATTCCATTAATGCATGCCAAAGGGAAGGTCTTTAAAGTAAACATAAAAGTAGACTGTAACAAACAAAATACATCTGAAAATGTACCTGGGGGATTAAAAAACACATTTGGAGCCTCTACACACACTGGTGCTAGAATGTGGTATATGTAAATTGGATACCTCTTGACTGTGCTTCCTGGACACACGCACACACACACACACATTTTTCTAATGCCCATTCCTATTTTTTCTGAAAATCTAAAACTAATAAGTTCTCTAATTATAGTAATAATAGTACTGTAAGTTGAAAACAAGCCAGAATTTGAATGCATATTTCTCTTGGCTGCTCCTGGTTCATAATAATATTCCTTTATGAATAATATGAGTCGGCTGCTGACATCTCCACAGGGTTGAGTTCCATTCTCTTTTCCTACAGTATCTGACTATGCTGAAATGCTAGATTAGGTGAACATCAAATAAATGTTCTTTTTTATTAAAACAAATGGTACTAGGTTATCACATAATCATGCAATCACTTGTCAAAATGATTCGTGATTTGAAAAAGTCAGTGGGCATCACATGCTGGGTCTAGCGCAGCATCTGAGCAAACATAAGAATTTTGTATTAAATGTCTTTTGAAAATAATGAGGGTCATTGTCTTAGAATGCCCTCTATTTGCAAGTGTTTGTTGCTGAGCAATGTGCCATTATTATAGTGAGCCATTCAAGTGTCCCAATATTTTCTGACTGTGGAGTCTGGAACTATTACAGCAAAATATGGAAACCATTCATCCGAGAGAAAACCAGAAAAACTTAAAAATGCACCATTTACACTGGGGAAGTGTTTGTTTATTTTTGTTTATTTTATAACTTAATTTAATAGTAATTGTTTAATATTATAGTGGTCTACAAGGCTTGTCAGGATGTAGAGCAGTAAAGCAACCAATGTCACCTCTCATTGCAGGTCCAGCTATGATGCAACATCTAATCCTGACCCAACCAATATGTGCTTCCCTGGGGATTTACTCATAACAAACAGTATGCCTAGCTAAAACAGAACTTATAATATATTAATCAACAGTGCAGCACTGAGTAACAATGCGTGTGGTCAGTGGTTCTTATTTAAGGGATTTTACCCTATAAAGCCAGATTTCTACCCCCTGAAAAGAATATTTAAAATTAGGGGTCCATCCTATTGCACCAGAACAGAACTCTACAAAAAAATGTGTGTGGGAATATGAACATGCACAACAATTGTAAAAAAGAAATGTTGTATCGCAGAATCAAACCTACTGTAAGACCAGTGCTTTATAAGTAAGAGGGGTTAAGGGGTTTCTAGACTGTATTGAGATAATGGGTTTTATAAATATGCATTATAAAATAATGTATTCAGAGTATGCTTACCATGCAATGTGTACCATAGCCATTAATCAATACCAGTGTAACAAAACAATAGAGCTGCTGTGTTTGACAAGACATCAAATCCATATACTTTTTGCCAGGATGCTTAACAAGTACTTTTTAATAATATTTACTGTAATTACTGGTTTAATGTTTAGTGTGTTTGGAAAGAAGAAATCATGAAAAAAAGGGTAAACCTTGAATTAAAACTAAAAGTGCATGAACGTTGATTTAGTAGCCCATTGACTTAATACAGGTACTGTGAGTGTATTTAGGAAACATAAAACGAGGACTATTGAAGCAGAAGTGACAGAAATATAAATGTGGCTACTGTTGCAGCATCCACTGCAGTCAAAGCAGAAGATAAAGAAAAGAAAGAAATAGAATGGATTAACACATGAGTTACACGTACATGTATATAAAGAATGTTTTTCGAAGTGTTTTAATGGATTAAATAACGTTTAATATCCATGTTACTGTTTTAGATTGTTGTTGGTTCATTAACATCCATCTAGAACAGTTTAAAGAATGTAAAACTTTCTTAGTAAAAATACACTTACTTCTTATTACCTCCATCTTTCTGAATGAGGCTTACTGCAATATCACAGCTCCTCCTAGTCTACTGACTAAACTGCACTGCTGTAATATAATGAATCGCGTAACTTTACAAACCTGTCCTGACCTTCCCCCCTGGGTCTGTCACCTCAGAAATCAATAGATGTCCCAAACACCAAACCCGCCATGCAAGAGTGCAAAGCATTCTATCAATGTATGGATTTTGATCTCTGAGTTAATCAGTTTTCTGGTGCCAAAAGAAGGCTGTCAGAAACCAAATGTCTCCAGCTTCACAGGGTAGACTTAAATATAAATATTAATGGATGGGGACAGCATCCATTCCGATGAATAATTCTGATGCATAAAAAACAAACGAACAAACAGCAATCAAGACAGCAGAATCTATTAACCTTCTGTTCTGTTGTAAAAAAACAAACAAAAAAAACATGGTTCAAAAGTAAAACGCAAGTGAGTTTATTTCCATAGTGTTTAATCCAGTAAATAACTACCACAGGATACCCATTTTTGAAAACTAGAAGCCAACAACTACATCATAATTCTGAAGAACTAATTGAGAGCATTACTGTAGTTTACTGTGTTAGGTACGTTTTAGACCTGCTATGAGAATTTCATCTCTCTGAGAATGTATGCCCTTCAGATTCCTTTCAATTAAGCCAATTGTAATAAACATTTAATTAAGGGAACCTACTGCTTAACAAAGCACAAGTTAAAAACATTTTGCTGTGTGTTACATTTTTCTGTTTCAGGTTTATGCATACAACTGCTGGGAATCTGTACAGGTTGTTTCTTTGATTATAATAGACATTTGATTAAAAAAAAAATCATACTCCTAGAGTGCATTAAAAATATAGGTAGGGCAGTTAACAGTAAACCAATTTATTTTTATTAGAGCCTTACAGAGTGAGTAATGCAGTACACGACTCTGAGAAGACATTGGGCTCCAAAAAATAACTTCAGTAATCCATATTTTTTTTGGCAGGAACATATGCAGTAGGGGGGTTCCGTCGCTGAGGATACCCGACATACAGGAGGGGGGTCACCGTATTTGAGGTGACCTAACATACAAAGCAGGGCACCGTCGTTGAGGTTACCCGACATACGAAGAGGCACGCGAACCGGAAAGAAAACAAGAAGTTAGTAGTTGTTAGAACATATTGAGCAGGGTAAGTAGCTTATTGATGGTTGGATTCAGTTGAAAATTAGCTGATTGAATTGAGGAGTTGCTGCTGGAGATGGCAGAGCTGTAGGAATCAAGCTGTGCAATTTGGATATCTGTAAACGAGACAGCGCATCAGCTGCATTATTAAGTGTGCCCGGGAGATGGCGAGCTTAGTAGTCGAGATATAAATGTCCTCCCTTGGGGAGGCTGTGTGGTTCAGTGGTTAAAGAAAAGGGCTTGTAACCAGGAGGTCCCCGGTTCAAATCCCACCTCAGCCACTGACTCATTGTGTGACCCTAAGCAAGTCACTTAACCTCCTTGTGCTCCATCTTTCGGGTGAGACGTAGTTGTAAGTGACTCTGCAGCTGATGCATAGTTCACACACCCTAGTTTCTGTAAATCGCCTTGGATTAAGGCTAAGTAAACAAATAATAATAATATGAACTGCAAAGTTGAAGTGACTCAGCAATGCAAGCAGTGAGCGTTTTCTGATTGTTTTACTAATTTGAAATTTCTGAATAAGAAATTGAATGTGATTGGGTTTGGACTCAGGTAGGCTGGCTTCAAATTTTTCCATGTCCAGTATGATTCTGAGGAATTCCAGAGAATGAAGGTGGCCGATTGTTTTTTCCTCTGAGAGTGGGGCACCAACTTCTAAAAACAAACTCTTAAGATTAGTAATTGCTTCTGCTTGAGGATCTGATGGAGGGGAGATCAATAAAAAATCGATTAAAAAGCGAAATTGATGTCAGGATGATTTTTTTATTTATTACATAATGCTGGAATGTTTATGAGAGTGGTGACTAGGAGCCTCGGAGAAAGTCACTTGCGATTTAAAGGGCAGTTTGTGTTGGCGTGAACATCTCTACAAGTGCTGCACATGTGAAGGAAATTACATTGCCTGTTTGAACAGAAACTGGTGTTGAAGTTATTGCCAATTTGTCTTCCTCCTGCAAATTGGATTCTGCGACCTTGTCTTGTGGATTGATCGGGAGGAGCTGCAGAATGTATAGGATTGTGAAATGAGGATCTGTTTGAATAATTAGAGGTGGTACCAGGTGCGGCTTTAGAAGTTGATGCTATAGCAGCCTAAGGGCAGAAGGATGTTGAGTGACCTGTGGAAGCGCAGACCCCAAATGTGTTAGCTCTGGGACTACCGAAAATCTTATTAAACAAATCTGGATCGGGTTGAGCCCAATTGATTATATGATTATCAGATGCCAATATAGCTGAAGAACATAGTCCCTCCAGTATCTGACAGACTATTCCACTATATAATATTTGTAGGAGTCTAATTCAGCTCTGTGGTTAGGATATAAGGAGCATGGCACATCTCTAAATATGGAGAAAGCAAAGGACGAATTCCCCCAGTGTTAGATTTTTGAGTAATCTGGGATCTCTGGATTTTAATGTTACTGACAGATCTCTCTATGTGATTCAGGAATTCTGATGTCGCCATTAGTAATGAAACAAGATTAATGTCCTTGTCTTCAATTATATTGCACCGAATTTGTGGGGATATTCAATGATCCCTGGCTGTGGTTGGGGAGGTGGAACCAAATGCTGAAGCGGTGGCGAGGTTGAAGACGGGAGGATCTTCTGAAGATACCAATGTTAGAGCTGAACCGGAAGTAGCTGTAGCTGTGATTGGTGCTATTACTGCAGCAATGGAGGAGAATACTGAAAGAGCTGAAGTTTGCTTCTCTTGTTCAATATTAGACACCCTTTTATCTAAATCACTCAGTTTGGTATTGACCGAGGATAATGTGTCGGCAAATGGCTGCATAAAAGTTTTAATCTCTTGAAAAATCAAGGAGTGCTCTTGTTGAATTGATCTGGCTGGAGCAGGTTCCTGCTGTTTTGAAGTGCTAGCTATCAGGATGAATTGCTCTGACGCAGACTGCCTTCTGTCTGGTTGGGGCTGCTGAACGGCTGAGCATAGCTGGGGAGCTTTTTTTAGGAGGAAAGACGGGTTCCTGCGTAGATGGAGTTGCAATAGAGAATAAATAGTGATTCTTGATCGCTACCTGATGGGATCGCGTTTCCATTTTTTAGAAGGGACTTTATAAGTTTATTTAAAGTCCAGTCCTTCCAGTATAGTCGCTCTGGAGGTGCGTCCTGAGCCCGGAGTCATTTAGAACGACGAAGATTAGCTCCTTCGGTAGCTGGTGTGCCGTGAGAATCCTGGTTGGGATGCAGCTGTTCAGATTGGACAGAGCCACTGAACGGAGACAGAAATGGAGGGGTGATTTGACCCTGGCTTGAAACTGCAGGAGAATATTCTGTTACAGACACAAAATCCTGGGAATCCTCTGAGTCCGAAGAGAGTTGGTGTAAGGGTTCCATTTGAATTGCTCTTTGCTGGTTTTAAGAGAAATCAATGGGTCTTGCAATCTGCTTTGGTTTACTCCTGAACAAAAAAAACACTAGACAACTAGGTGAAGGTGACTAAAGGTTAAATAGACAGGGCTTGAATTTCATTTTTGTGTGCTGGTGGGATTTCCCCCCTATGCTGCAGCCAATGGGGGGGATTCCAAAATTTGAGGGGGGAATGGCAAAAATAAAGGCACTTTTGCATATTAAAAAACTATATATATTTTACTGCATCATCATTCACACTGGTGTTGCTTTAAAATAAGCTGCTTTCTGGAGACCTAACAGCTGTTCATCACTGTGAGACAGAGCACTCGCCATTGCTTTTGCCATTGCCTGACGTGAAGTTTTTGCCTGCAGCAGAAAAAAAGTTGCTTTACTTTTTAACCAGCGCTCCATTAATTTTTTTAACTGTTTACACTCAGCCCTATTTCCGCCTGTTTTTCACTGTTTTCATTTATGTATGTTTAACTACTGGATAGTTTGTACTGCATGCATGTAACATATCAAATGAAAGGCCACAAAATGTCCTTTCATATTATGTAAATTGCAACAGGATCAGGCATACTATATACGGTAGAGATGAGAATATATGTAAACAAATAAAAATAAATAATAATACAAAAACAAACGTTTTTCCAAAAACAATCTTCCTTAGAGATTGTTGTAGCATTTCAGGCATTTAAATTGGGTGAAAAATACAGTAGCTTGGTGTCTTAAAATATCTCTGCGGGATTCCCGTGCTGAAATTCAAGCACTGGTAGAATAGATTTAATTAGTGGAAGAAGATGATAGGACACAGGGGGCCTAGTACTGCCTCCCGAACCACACTTAAAGGTTAACATTAATTGTCAGCCAATCTAGTAATATATTTATGGAACTGTGCTTTGTATTGGCGGTGGAGGGGGGGAAGTCTACGTGGGTGAGACTAATGCTTACTGAATGTGAAGAGAATCATTCAGATCAATTTCTACCTTTTGCCAGGTTTTTCAATGTACCAGCATCACTTTTTAAACAAAAACTTAATGCTTATGGGACCATCAGATTTGTCCTCTTTGTGGCCAGCAATTCAGTGCTAGCTGCAATATGTAATCATCAATATGACAACTACCTTGCTATGTTTACTTGAGAATTATGAGATACATGTATGATCATTTCACTTTCTAATCTGTCTGGCTACTGCTGTTGCAGTTCCCAATACTTTAACACTCATTATGTTTAGCAATAGGTAGATCTGGGTTTAGAGAATGTGCCTCAGCTTTAATTATTGGACATGCACAGATAATATTTCTGTTAATGAAAATGTTGACTTCTGTAGTCTTAAGTTTTACACTATTACTCTTAATAATACAACTCTCCAGAATCCTTGACTAAAGTAAAATATATAGTGTTCTGCATTAATAAGAAAGGCAGAGCAATAAATATTGGGAAATCTTGGTTTTGGTTGCAGTATGAACAGCAATCTGTCTTTGGAATAGTATTCTTCAGAAGAGATCTCAAACAAGTACAAATGTGTAAACTGTGAATAATGTTTGTTTAGTAGCAGCTTGGGAGTTATTGCATTGTTCCTTAAAGAGTAAGTAGCAGGTTTCTTTTTTTAGAATCTCCAGTTATTTTTACCCCAGATTTTCTCCTAATTTTGAATGCCCAATTATTATTATTATTTTTCTCCTTCACTGCAGTTATTCCCCACACAGCTCAGGGACCCGAGGCTCAGTGGGCATCCCACAAGCCAATCAGCGTCTTTTTACACCCATGAAATCGAGAGCGGATGTCTGCAGGCTACCGGCCTCTGGAAGACAAAGACCAACCCAGCAAATCTCCGCCCCCAAGCTCACTCAGCGCCTGGCCTGTAGGGGTCGCCGCATAGCGATGAGGAGAAAGAGTCTAAGCCGGATCCCACCTCTCCAACCCTGGGAGCGCCAAAGCCAATGCGTGTAACTCTATATATTTTGGAACCCCGCTACTTACTCTTTAAGATCTATATTATGAGAAGGAGAGGCAGCAATGCATGGAATCCTCTAGTAAAAATGGTTAAATAAAAAAAAAAAAATCTATAAATCTTTTTAGAACTGGTTTAATACCCAGTGCTAACTAACACTGCATACTGCATAATAGTACCTGGTTTCAGAATAATACATTTTTAATCTGACCTCTGCCTTTGAGACGGATTGTACTATAAACTCAGCTCTCACCCAGAGATTTTGGGCGTGCAAAATTATTCAGCCCCTTTACTTTGAGTGCAGCAAACTCTCTCCAGAAGTTCAGTGAGGATCTCTGAATGATCCAATGTTGACCTAAATGACTAATGATGATAAATAGAATCCACCTGTGTGTAATCAAGTCTCTGTATAAATGCACCTGCACTGTGATAGTCTCAGAGGTCCGTTTAAAGCGCAGAGAGCATCATGAAGAACAAGGAACACACCAGGCAGGTCCGAGATACTGTTGTGGAGAAGTTTAAAGCCGGATTTGGATACAAAAAGATTTCCCAAGCTTTAAACATCCCAAGGAGCACTGTGCAAGCGATAATATTGAAATGGAAGGAGTATCAGACCACTGCAAATCTACCAAGACCTGGCCGTCCCTCTAAACTTTCAGCTCATACAAGGAGAAGACTGATCAGAGATGCAGTCAAGAGGCCCATGATCACTCTGGATGAACTGCAGAGATCTACAGCTGAGGTGGGAGACTCTGTCCATAGGACAACAATCAGTCGTATACTGCACAAATCTGGCCTTTATGGAAGAGTGGCAAGAAGAAAGCCATTTCTTAAAGATATCCATAAAAAGTGTCGTTTACAGTTTGCCACAAGCCACCTGGGAGACACACCAAACATGTGGAAGAAGGTGCTCTGGTCAGATGAAACCAAAATCAAACTTTTTGGCAACAATGCAAAATGTTATGTTTGGCGTAAAAGCAACACAGCTCATCACCCTGAACACACCATCCCCACTGTCAAACATGGTGGTGGCAGCATCATGGTTTGGGCCTGCTTTTCTTCAGCAGGGACAGGGAAGATGGTTAAAATTGATGGGAAGATGGATGGAGACAAATACAGGACCATTCTGGAAGAAAACCTGTTGGTGTCTGCAAAAGACCTGAGACTTGGACGGAGATTTGTCTTCCAACAAGACAATGATCCAAAACATAAAGCAAAATCTACAATGGAATGGTTCACAAATAAACATATCCAGGTGTTAGAATGGCCAAGTCAAAGTCCAGACCTGAATCCAATCGAGAATCTGTGGAAAGAACTGAAAACTGCTGTTCACAAATGCTCTCCATCCAACCTCACTGAGCTCGAGCTGTTTTGCAAGGAGGAATGGGCAAAAATTTCAGTCTCTCGATGTGCAAAACTGATAGAGACATACCCCAAGCGACTTACAACTGTAATCGCAGCAAAAGGTGGCGCTACAAAGTATTAACTTAAGGGGGCTGAATAATTTTGCACGCCCAATTTTTCAGTTTTTTATTTGTTGAAAAAGTTTGAAATATCCAATAAATTTCGTTCCACTTCATGATTGTGTCCCACTTGTTGTTGATTCTTCACAAAAAATTACAGTTTCATATCTTTATGTTTGAAGCCTGAAATGTGGCAAAAGGTCGCAAAGTTCAAGGGGGCCGAATACTTTCTCAAGGCACTGTACATGGCAGTTGAGAACAGGTGCTGTTGGAAGTTTGTCACCTGGGTTGTTAATTGCATTTTGAAGTAGTTCCTGGTTGTGCACCTTGCTGTAAATTGAAGCTCAAAGACTGATATTTTTTCCACTACATACAGAGGGAACTCTACATATAGGTTCACAAAAAGACCAATGCACCGATAAGCTAGTTTCATGCATGTCAAGTCTCACACACTGCGCGCGAGACTCACTCATTTGCATGGTATCTCACTCTCTCACGCACAGCCTTGCTTATCTCACGCATTAAAAAAAAGAAAAAACAGTTTAAAAAAACATAATAAATGTCATACAAATATCACTGTAGAATATAAAAATAACAGAGCAGTCCTAGAGGTTAACAAAAAAGGCAAGTACCAGTATAATGGGGTTTTATACTAAATCCCATTTTGGCGCACGTGAATATTCAAAGGTCTGTGTAACCGAGTGTCGCTTCATAAGTGTTGTTCCAGTTCCGCCCCAAAAAACAACTTGTGGAGCTTATTATTAGTTGAGCAGTGCTTCCAAGAATACATTCTGATTTAACTCAGAACCCAGGGTGGACCCTGTTTATTGATTTCTGAACTGTGCCCAGGAGTTGTCTACATGCAGCCATTAAGGGAAAAAGCTGTGATACATTACCTGTAGACCACAGTAACTTATATTCATACAACAACAACATTAAGCGATATCTGTGGTTTTCGCGATCATTTGTTATAATTTTTTTTATTTTAAAGGGTACAGAAAATATTATAAGGCTTGAATATGTTATATTGAATGTGTTGTTTTATAAATAAAGAAGAAATGAATGCACATTGAATAGTTTAAAAATGAAAATGCTAAGAGTTAGTTTAAGTTTAACAGCTGGTTTCATAGATCCTGATTAGCACTAACCTGGCACGACTTTACCTAAGGTTAGATTGCATGGTCCCAGATTAGTGCTGATCGGGGTCTATGAAACCAGCTATACAAGTGCAATATCATACTGCAGACATACTGTACCATCCATTAGAATGCTCCAAAAGTCGAACCTAGTCTAACCTAATTTGTGAACATTAAAAACAATATCATGTCACTGTGTGGAGCAGGGGTCTCCTAACAAGTTAAAATCCTGTCATCTGGCTAATTTAATTGCAACAGAGTCTTCTCATCCCCAACCCCATTACTAGGGGCACAATATCCCTGGGTGTTAGATACTGAATATCTACCCTGTGTAATTAATAATGTAATGAAATCTATTTGACACAGTATGAATAAAGGCAGAGTGTGGAGAGTGATCAGATGGTCCCAGTCTAGACACAGGTGTACTCATGCATACATCATAAGCTATCCTCACATGTGGTGCTTATTTGGCATAATATTCAAAAGTAGTTAAAACAGTTGTATTTTTTTTTTTTTTTTTTTAAACGATAAGATGGCTGATGCTTTTTGAAAGTCATTTGATAATGTCATTTAAACAACAAAACTAGGGCAATATCTTAAAATATATCCAATGCGAAATCTCCTGAAGCATTCAAATTATATTCAAGAATTTGAAGCTTAATGTATTCAACTGGGGGGCTGAGGGAGCTATATGAGATGAATAGATAAGTGTACTATCTTTCAGTGCATGACGGTGTAAACGCTCCACAGTATTATACTGCACATTTGTTTTTCATTTTGAGCCCTAGTTTAACCGATTTTGAAATATACTGTAAAGATACACAACATGAAAAAATATATTTATTGTAGTAATCTTTGTATTTTATTGCAAGGTTGTCGCTAACAAAATAATTCCATAAACTTGTCATGATCTTTGAGATATAGGTCTAAGATGTGCAGTTTTAAAAAGAAAAACCTGTTATAGTGTGCATATATTTTCATTAGAAATACATGTACTGAAACTGGAAATGTAATAAAATACCTACAACGTACCTTCCTGGCAGGCAAGATCTGTGGAATTATGTTCTTTGCTACAGCAGGATCATTCATCTCACAGTGCCTACTTTCAAAGTCCTTTGTCCTCAAAACACGATATACACCACGTTAAATACAACTCAAATGATCGTTTCATTCACTTAACGCGCTATACGACAGGCTTCTAATTTAGCAAAATCGGATATATCCACTCAGCCAATCAGCGTGCAGTATCGCAGTCGTGTGACCCCATTATGGCAGAGCCCAGGAGGAGTTTATAGTAGCGTATTTAATGTTGTAAATTGGGATTTTATGATTAAATAATGAATAATTTTGATGAAACAGAGGAGCCTGTGTTACTGTCTCCATCCTGGAGAAAGAATATAGGCGTGAAGTAGTGAAGAGAGCACGGCACTGTGGGAGTGGGAAAATTCCCACTATAGCGTGTGGACATAATGCTTAGAAATTTTGTTCGGCACTCACACTCACAGATGAAGATCTAGCGTATGTTAGAGACCGGTTTTACTCGGCGAGTGACAAAGTTAAGCAGGCTGCTACCCTTCTCACATACATGGACATAACAATAGCTAAGCGTCCAAGAGTAAAGGATACCGTTCGCCAAAAAGCCAGGGAAGTTTCTGTTAAATACCTCATACTGAGGCGGGACAAAACGAAGATCCCTATTTGCAAGGCATCATTTCTACATGTATTTGGTGAGTATTCTGATTTAATTTTGCTCTATACCGATGTGTTTGTATTTAATCCTGTTGTTCCCAGACAATGTTAACACTAGAACCTCCAGAGCTGTCATTTTGGTGATTTTCAATTTAAATTACTCTGCGTGTGTGAAATATAAAGTATAGGAACTGTGTGCTTGTTAATTATCATGAAAGTGCATTCACGTTACGTAATGGTAATTAAGTTATTTTCTTTATGTTAATTAAAAAAAATAAAAATAAATGATGTACATATATCTGTTTATACCTGTTTGCCTACTAGTTGTTCTTTTTTTTATTATAGTATTTAATTTATTGAAGTAGTGCTTTATACGTAATTGTTCACTTAAATACGATGTTTCAGCTCTGCACATGTTTGATATGATGTGCGTGAATAAAACATTTGAGTTGTATCCAATAGTTTGTCTTTGATTTTAATATTGACATTGTTTAAAATGTAACCGTAAGAAGATTTAACATTGTCTGGGAACAATAGGGTTAAGTGAAATCTTTTGATATCCTTCAAGGATTTGAGTTGGTTCACTGCCCTTGGAGGTATATAGCATGAATGAGGATCCTGACAGTCCCTTTTCCCAATTCTCTTTTATTCATAATTTTAGCAGTAAAAATAGCCTGTTTTTACAGTCGTAGTCATGTTAGTAGTTTTCGTAGCTGAAAGTTTTGCCTCTAGCTCATTGTGTCCACAAGCTGGTGCCAAAATTGAATTTCCTGCTAAGGATATTTGCAGTACCTGCGTGAAATTCCGTCTGTGTCTGAAGGACCCTGAGCTCTCTGAAGAAAATAAACACCATGTTTCTACTCCACAGACGCAGGGCAAGGAAGTTTTATGACTTTCTTAACGACGTGGCAGATTCCTTCACAGTGTGCTTTGACGTCATGGAAAACCTTGTTATTCCTAAGACAGTTGTATTTGTATGTGTTTGGTGTTATCCACCATCATGGGGGAAACCAGCTGCAGGGGAAAGATGACATTGATTTATATGTGTGACTTGAGAACAAGAATAAAAAAAAGACAGCAATATGATTGCCTCTGCATTGTCACGCTACTTCCATTCTGTAGTAGCTGAGAAACTGAAAAATCACCAAGAACTTTGTCTTTTCTCTGACTCCTGTTACGGGCAAAATAAAAACATCAACCTCTTGTCAATGCTATTTGCTTTGCAGAAGCAGCAACAGCCACACCTTAGGATTAGCTACTACTTTTCCATCCGGGGGCACAGTTTTTTCCCTGCTGATCGTGTTTTTGGCAGAATTAAACAAGAGCTTTGCACCAAAGACACCATTCTGCTACCGGATGAATACACTGACGTTCTTCGTAAACACAGAAATGTACACGTTTACAGAGATGGCTGGGTATGCTGGGATTTTAAGGCAGCTGTGACCCAGGTGGTAAAGTCCCAGCGTTCATTCAAGATCAGTGATGCCAGAGCTATTCAATCGACGGTGATAAGCTTGGTTTTTGTCGAGTCGATGGAGGAGATTTCTGTCATCACATCTTACTCAAGCATCGCAAGACCTTTTCAGCCAAGAATCAGCCCAATGGTGAACTGTGTTAAACCTGCAAAAAAGACTGACATTCTCAAGCTCATTGATGAACTCAGCGTTAGCCAGAATATTTGAGACTTTTATGAAGGTGTCTTGTCAGGTGTTGGCCAGCAGAACAAAAGCAGGGCTGAGGACAATGATTAAAACTAAGATATAATCCCTTTGTTTTTATGACTTCTTATAGTTTCACTTCAGCTATTCTGAGCTTTGGACCATGACAAAAACTGGATCTGAAATTTTTGAAGTAGGATGTTATAGCAGATTCCTCATGTAATTTTCAGTGAATTCTAGTGTGTCATGGTTTGGATGCATTTAGCCTTTGTTTGTTTTCATTGGTGCTCTTTGGTGACACAGATAACCTCCAGTCAGTAAAGCAGTGATGGGGAATCCCGGTCCTGGAGGGCTGCAGTCCTGCAGGTTTGTAGGTCTTTACATCCCCACCTGCTTACAACCTGGAAACAATGCTTAATGGGTTAAATTTAGAAAATAATAGTTAAATTAAGTAATTGAGAGTTGAGGTGGAGTAAAAACCAGAAGACACTGCGGCCCTCCAGGACCAGGGTTCCCCACCACTGCAGTAAAGGGTTAATATTAAATACTATAATCCTCTGCTGTCAAATTGGTGTGTGTGGTTCATTTTCAGGATTTTTTTGGTATCCTAGTGATAATTGTGTGGCATCCTTGCTCGTCAGATTTTTTCCTATGGTTGGCTTTGCTTTAAACTGCTAAATTGTCCACATTATCAAATTTCAAAGTTGTTATGTAAATAACTATATTATCATATTTTGATTAATTTTAAGCAATTTATTTGATGAACCCTTGTCAGTGTGCCTCTGTAATACTGAAAATCACTGACTTTTCTTTCAAGGTTTTGTTCATGTAAATATCAATATGACAGTTAATATACCATGTAAAAGCAGAAATTTATATTTAAAAAATTGCCTAAAAGTAATTTTTGTTTCCAAAGTTATATTATTTGATGTCAAATTTGTGAATGTTTTCTAATTCCTTGTGACTTTGATTAATCAATGTGCTTAATTGAGTGGAATGTGGATATGTCATGTTTTGCAAGAAAACGTCCCATGGATATATAGCCTTTTGCTGCGAAACAAAAAATAAAATTAACATTTTTTAGAGTCTCAATAAATTTTGATTTAGTCTGATTTTAAATTCTTATTTATTTCATTTTTCCATTTGAAAAACACCTCATGTGGAATCAACTTATTTATTCAGAAAAGCACAATAAAAAACGATCATTTACCAAACATGGAAAAATGGATATATCTGGTTTTGCATCTAAACTCTTCATTCATTTATATATGTATATATATATGTGAAATACACTACCAGTATCCCAGCATTTCCTATATCTGAAACATACACTGTGAATGAACGCCCTGAATATTACACATAGGCTGGGTCAGAAATAAAATAATAATAATAAAAAAAACAGTAGATCACAATAACATGCTGAAAGTGGCAAAAGATAAATGCAGATATAACTCAATAACCTCACAAAGGAAAAATTGTGGTTTAACTTAAGAGAGTCACCATTGCAATAGAGGAATTGTCTGAAATATAATCCAATGAACTGATTGAAAAAAAAAATGGAGCAGCGTTATTTATATTGAATTGTGGGTAAAAGCAGATGGCACACGGGAAATTGAAATGAAATCCATGTGACACACAAACTGAGGGGGGTAGTGGGGGGGGGGGGGGGCGGGGGGTAGGACGTTCTTGTACTTTAAATTCAAACTTTGTCTGTCAGAACAAAAAGAATGAAATTGTATTGGACCCTTTGCTGGCAGCAATATGGATGGCTGATTGGCAGTAGAAGACAGGTTGTGGTGCTGACAGTAATCAGCCCTGTTCCAAGCACCATGTCTGCCAGCAGGTACCTGCAATCAAAAAGAGATGAAAAAACACTGCACTAAAAAAAGAAAAAGGAAAAAAAAGACCTACTGCCCTTCCTAGTGCTGTTTAAACCCTGGAGTGTGGCCATAAATACAGCAATCACCTTGCATATGTCAGGCACCTTGTTTTGCCATATATATTTTTTTTGTTTTATAATCAGTTAAAATATGTAAGTTTCTAAGGTATATTTATCATAGCAATGAGTAGTTTATTTCACCACTTTACAATTCAGTGTAACCTTACAAAGCACTGTATTTAAAAATTCAACATAACAGATTCATTTTTTCGATTTGCTTCAGCGAGTCTCAGTGGGTCCTCCCTTGCCATGTTCATGATCACACTCGCGTCTGGAGCTTTTTCTCCTTTTTGCTGCAGGTATACAGTATGTTACAGTTTAATCATATGTGAATACCTTTGTCGAAGCACACATTTATTATTAGAATTATAAATGGCTGAAAAATGTAAGTTAATGAAATATGTAAGAAAAGAAAATCTGGTATAAGAAATAATGAATGGCATTTGTAGTATATGTTGTAGCACGGTTGCTATATCACACTGACAATATAACATTTTATTATAAATCTTTTGAAGTTATTCCATGATGGATGAATAACTCCCAAAGAGGTTGAGAGGGATGTTTACAGTCATCCGCATAAGTACAATAAACACACGACTCCATAAATCATTCTGTGCTCAGAGTTTGTGGACATGCTTGTACAGTTCTGCACAGATGTTTTGATGTTGATGCCTTTGTGTTTGTCACTGCACAGCTTCTCCTCTTAGCTTGTTTATGGTTAATTGGAACTTTTTTCAAGTCAGGCTTTTTAGATCTTAGGCAGATGTGGTGACAGAAAACAGAAGCATCATGATTCTTGCGTATAAAAAAAAAAGTGGTTTGCATGCTTTTTAGCTTTTGCTTGCTGTTGGTAATGCATAGCCTTCTTTTAATTATAAATCAAGCTAGATGCCCTTCCATTCTGGCTGAGAGAGGACTGACATTTTAGAATGTTAAACCGGAGCTGAAATGGAAACCATTCTGCCAGTGGTACAATCAATGCTCCAGATAAGGTTTGGGGCCTGGGAGTAACTTACCCTCTCATTAACACTGAGAGAGTAACATATATTTTCAGGGGGTAAAATGCAACATTACCTTGAAGTCATGGGTAATCTCGATAAAGTGGGAATTGGAAAAAAATTGAAATTATTTAGTTAGCTGAACATAAACACAGCAACAGAGTAGTGGTTAGGGCTCTGGACTCCTGACCAGAGGGTCGTGGGTTCAGTCCCAGGTGGAGGGACACTGCTGCTCTACCCTTGAGCAAGGTACTTTACCTAGATTGCTCCAGTAAAACCCAACTGTATAAATGGGTAATTGTATGGAAAAAAATAATAATAATAATAATAATGTGATATCTGTATAATGTGTATAATTTGATATCTTATAACAATTGTAAGTCGCCATGGATAAGGGCATCTGCTAAGAAATAAATAATAATGTTGGGAACTGTTGCCATGACGCCAAAATCTTCACCCTATCTAGGGCAATCTGCAGAGCAGGCAGCTTAACAAGTAGAGGCTAGGCCTTCAACAGTCCAATAAATAGAAAGACTTTGGCACAACAGCTGTCTAGTGCCAGGGGCAGAGGTTTCGATTTTTTTTAGATGGGGCTTTGAACCAATAATCATTTCCTGAGTTGAACTGGAGAAGGAGGATTTTAATATCTGCCTTAAACGAGGACAGCACAGAGACGCTCTCTTGGGTCAAAGGAATTGGGAATTTGAATGTTGTCAGAATATAAATGAAGCCTGAAGTCATAACGGTGAATAATGTTGCCAAGGGGCAGCATATAATAATTAATCATAAGCAGTGACTCAAGAATGGAGCCTTGAGTTATACCTGGCTTTAACTCAGTCATGGTAAGAGATAAAAAAAAAAAGCCCAGAGCTACAATTCGCACTGTAACATGGCACTGTAAAATAAAATGATATCTGAAAAGTAGTTCAGAACTGTGCAGGTGGGTGACACTGGATCATTTCTTTAATACAGTCAACTCTCATGAATATGAATTTCAAGGGACCACCAAAAAAAAGTAACTTATCAGTTCATTTTTTAATCAGAAGTCTAAGTCAAATGCGTACTGATAGTTTTTATTGAAGTTGCATGTGTATGGTCAAACGTTTTGCATCACCCTATAGAATTAATAAATTTTGCTTCATAAAGTTGAATGAAACCTTCTGAATAATGTTACGTTAACATATTTAACTACATACCACTTTGTAGTATACTTAACGAAAAACTGACAAACATGGAAAAACTTGATATTTTGAAATCTAACATGAAATACTATACTACTATTATGGCTTCCGGTATGATTTTGTAGTTTCTTTGATTACATGATGTTAAATATCTAAATTATGTTTATAAATATATTTTTATTTTTATTTTAAATTATGTCTCAAATTCTAGGTGATGCAAAACTGACCATAGCTGTACAGTAACACTAAAATCAAATTCCAATTACAGCACAAAGAAAGGTATTATACATTTAAGAGTACTGTGCATTTTACTGGAATTTTAAATTCACTTTTAAAAAGCATACATTGCAAATTAACTGCACTAGAAATCTGCATTCAGATTACAGGCATTTTTAAACCGCAAAAACAAGGCGTCCTCAATATCAGGGTATTGAACAAATCAGAAACACTGACAACTTGCATCCAGTTTGCTGTTCATAGGCCTGTATAATTGTATCCTGGTTTTTCAGAATGGTTGAAAAAATGATTGCGGGAATGTTATAATCTTCAGCAATATCTATCTTGTTCTTGTATTTAGGTGGATTATCCATCTGTAAAGATAATTCACATTTTTGCGCTGCTTAATGGAAATGGCATTGATGCGTGAGCACTGTGGCAACTTGAAATCTGTGTCTATGGCAACTCGAAATACATCAAAGGATCAGTAGTCCTAAAACAGCACTAAAATACTGAACAGGGGCGCTAATCTGAATGCAAGTTAATACATTTCCCAATATCCTTTACACTCAGCTGTTCGAACTAGGGAAATTCGCACCAACAGGAAATTTGTATTATAAGAAGTAATTTACTATTAGCAACTGATACATTTTGCCGGGACCATGTAGAGAATTTGTAGTATCAGGAAATGTGTTTAATTCAAGTTTGTTTTAATGAGAATGGACTGTGTATGATGGTATTGTGATTAATGGAAGTGAATGCTTAATGACTAATAGCATTCTCAATAGCCTCATATTAACTTTCTCCAGTGACATTTAAATAAATATTAGAAATGTCAAATTTGTCACGAATTATGGTCCTGCAAAAGTGTATACGGTAATACTTTAAAAGAAGTAACAAACAAGCCACCCAACAAGGAAAAGATCATAATGACACAAACTTGGAAAACCATCAAGCCTTTTACAGCTTTTCTGTCACTCTGGTGCAGTGGGGGTTTATTACAGCATGGCAGAAGCCTGGGGATGTATTTGGTGTGTTCTGTAGTTTGTTCATAAAGCCAAGGTTATTGCCTCCAAGACCTTGATGTTAAACTGGTCACCATGGGTCTGTCTGTATCTCTAAAAGCCCCTTGGTAGTTGCAGTTCCTCAGTAGAAGCAGAAGCAGAAGCAGGACAATTTAACCATTTATACTGTGTGCTGCATGTTTTTATTTACCTTATGCAAAGAGTTTCCAGTGAAAAGTGTACAATAAATCCTACCCATCATTTGCTGACTAGGAGCCATCATCATTAACAAATATAGTTGAACATCTTTTATTCGAAAAACACTACTCACTAAACACTGCAACCAGTATTGGGACAGTAATGGTTGTTGTAAATACCTATGTTGTTATATCTATGTCTGTCTATACAGCATCTGTGTGTAAGTCAGTCTGAGTGGTTCGGATTTCTGCTGCAGTAATATTTTGTATTTTGTATTGTGTGAGGTGTGTGATGATTTTGGTTTGTATCCGTGATTGTGTGAGATGTGTGATAGTTTGGGCTTTAGATCTTGATCCATTTAAAGAACTCAAGATTTTTTTTCACCTCAACCTCAGATACCTTTCTTAGAACAAAAATGGGCTTCCCCTCAGTAATTAGTTAAATATTTTGTGTTTTATCTACTTCAAAATTCAAAGCCAACTCCTCCACTGAATCAATGAAAAAATCATCAGTCAGTATTTTATCTTTAATTTTTAGTTGATATCCCACATGTACATTTGGTTTTTTTCTTTTAGAGTGTCTAAATGTCTCCATATCATTTTACTGTTTTCCCTAGCTTCATTTATTATAGTAATAAAATATTCTGCCTTTGCTTTGCGTATTTCCCTAACTACTTTACTTTATTTCTTAATCCTTTAAAAATCCTAAGATCATGTACATAAACAACATGTATTTTTATTTTTATTTAAATTATAAAAACATGATTACTGTTCTATATAACGTATTTTAAACTGCATGTGAATGTTTTATTCCATTTATCTGGATTACCTGTAAATAATAGGATTTTCAGTCAAATATAAACAAGTAGCTATGGTGATGTCACCAGTAAATTATGCAAATTAGTACCGTCGAAGGTTCGAACCTTCCTTCGGTAATGTGTTCCGAACCTTCAAAGGTCAAAATGTACTCTTCGTTGCAGCCCTAGTATCTCATGCTGTTTTCATTCCCTAAGTTCTAAGAACAGTATTGTTGTTTCTCGAAGAATGTTTCTGTGTCTGTATGGGTCTGTATTATCCTGTACCTGGATAATTGAATTGGAACAGAGACTAATGGAATGAAAGGAATGAAATGGAATGATGAAGTATACTGCATGCCATAAGGGCAATGCAATGAATTAGGAAAGCAAGGGTTCAATACCTTAATCTTTTGAAAATTCAATGACCAGGGAAAAGAGACATTTATGGGGTTTCCACGTGGGGTTTACACGTGAAATGGAGATGCGCATGCACGTTTGGGAGAATTACTCGTGTAAATCAGGTTTGTGGTTGAAAAAAACACCCAAAGAGAGGGATAGGGTAAATCTCATTTACTCGTGTAAATGATGAAACACACAGGAAAATCCACGCCCAGTTTTGCATGGAAACCCGCATTTCACCTGTAAATGTGAATGAGCTTGTTTACCCTTAAGTGACATCACTATAAATATTGCAAGGCAGCAGGTCAGTTGTTACTGTGGATTCCAAGACGGCAGAAATTAAGTGGCTGATGGGCGGTTTTATGGTTAGTAGTGGTGTAGTTCACCTTAATGATAATGCGGGCGGCTTTTTTATTATTGTTTTTTGCTGTGTCTGGCCTGTCATTTTGTATATCTCTTGTGGGTTTACAGTTCTGTATAAAACCACTTACCATGAACTGCATCATGCCCTTGTTATAGTATTAAAGCAGCTGTTTAAGAATACCCTTGCTATAAAAACTATGCTAAAGTTAAACACGAAGAACAAGTGACCTGCTTAAATGTCTAACTGAATTAATTCCCATCCTTTTTCTAAAACCAGCTATGTCCAAAGACAACATGTGTCCACCCTCCACGTTAATAAATATAGTTGGTGAATCAGCTCGATCCCCAAAACAGCGCAACAACATATATACCAACAAGTTGTTTATGCCCTCTCAGAACTGACCAAATAAAATTACAAATGAACGTATTGATTGTGTTTTATTTGTTTGCATCATTAATATTTAACACAACAGTAAATCCAACACAACTTAAAAGAAAGGAGAGAATCTCTGACAGCACGAGCCTCCTCAGATCACTGCTGAAACTGGCTGCTAAGGTAACCTTCACAGTTGACAAATCATCTTATAATAAGCGGGATTGGGCTTGTTTTTTGGAGAGGCAGGTTGGAATTTGCATAAACACCCATACTCTGATATGGGTTGCGCTTGTTTTGAAAGGCAGTGCCAATTTTTTTTTCTCATGAGACGGCAACACAGGTAACCTTCCCTGGCTGTCTCACAGACAGCCACTTATTCCTGAACACCTCATTTTGTTGTTGACAAGAGTTTGAGCAGGATACAGCAGGCAGTGACAATTTTGGGAACACACTAATGCTGCACTTCAGTCCGTTTCATGAGCATCTGCCAGCTGTCCTCAGCAGCTGTCTGTTGTCCGGACGGGTAGTGTTTCTACCAGGGTAGTATACGCAGCATCACCTGATCCATTATATGCTGTATTGCCTGAATGAAAGGGAAATATATATAAAGTCTCCGCCGGTTTTCAGCCATGGTGATTTGCAATACCTGTTGGTCAGTTTAATTTTATACAGCCAAGTTCATTTTTAATTTATGAGTCGTAAGATAAATTAGTTGAAATATTATTCACTACTACATGACACCCCACTAATGACATTTGAAAAACAATTTGGACAAGAGCAGTAAAACACATTATTAACCAACCAGGCACAAGGTATTTTGCTTTATTACAGAAGCTTAGATTCACTCGTGTACCAGTTCTCTGCACATGGAAACCACATTTTCACATAATTTCACTAGTAATTTTCAAAAACAGCATGAGTACTTTACGCATAGCTAATTTACATATCAACCCTCACCTTTCCCATTCATTTGCATGATGTCGGGTGAAAAGCCTGGTTTACTCAAGCAAAATAAACTGAGCGAATGGAAACCCCAAAAAAGCATTTTACACGAGTCGTTTTTCTCGAATAAATGTCTCGAGCTAAAAAAAAACATGCATGGAAACTCTACCATTAAGCTGGATGTTCTGAATAGAGTGTGTTTGTGTGTGCTCGTTTATAGTGCATGCTTGGTCAAACAATTCCCCAAAAGGAGGGAAACTGACAAAACCTACCCTAAGAGGCCAAGTCCCTTTAATGTTTAAACATATTTCAAATATAAAAATGCAGCAGTATTTTATTTAGCCCCTGTAACTTTCATTATTGTATTGTTGTGTTGAAAGATCACTGGGAACATCATAAGCCTTTTTAAATGGTTCAGAATAGCTGGAGCCATGTGGGAAGTTTAATAGCATTAGACAGGTTGTACGAGGGTGTCAAGGCTGCAACAAGCAAGATATGTTCAAAAACTTAAAATTAAAAGAATTTCCTTGGGTCTCGTATTTATACTGTATACTCATCTGAAAGAAGATCTCAATGAAGGCCGACATTTTGATTATAAGGTAACTGGTAAAAATGTGGAGGAAGAAATCATTGTAAAATTTGCATGATTACTAAGCCTTGTGAGTCCAGGTCTAGCCACTTAAGTAAAGAAAGTAGAATCTTATAGCTATGAAACTGAAAACACAATATTGTGTAAAGGAGTCTATAATCCTTAAACTCAATAGAACATGATGAGTTGAACTCTCATTAGTTAACCAGTAGTCAACAATGTTCTGTTTTAATAGCCACCAAAGTGCCTATCATATTCATATTGATTATCAACTTGTGTGGCAGCCAGCTGTTAATTATTTCTGCTAGCCATATCAATCATTGCAAACCACATTAACAACTACAGTAACCTAATCAAATGTAGTTTCTTTCAAGACTGTCACTTACACCAGTGATCACATCAATTAGCATCAAGACAAAAAAATAAAAGCAAAATACTGTCTGGGTTTTTTATGGGTTTTCTGTGATAGAACTAAGATTGAGCCATTTACTAAGGATGTGGAAATAAAGTAGCAGCTCAATTATATTCAACCTGGCTTGCTGCTGAAGGCTACTAGCTGCATGACCCAGAGTGGCTGATGTTTTATTGGTTGTTCACTGTTACCCTGGAAATGCCAGAACCAGGGATTCGATTCTGGGTGGTGCAGGTTCTATCAAAACCACCTCACATTAGTTTTTGATCAAGCATGCAGCATTTGGATTGGTTGCAATTAGTATTTCAATGCATTGACATGCTCCTGTAAGTTTAGACCCTATGGGACATGTTTTTGGTTTAACTGTTAATAAATTATAATTTGTCAAATAAAAATGTTATTTAATTATGTAGTATATGGTACTATAATGGAATAACATGCCCAATTAAATTGTTAATTTAATGCAGTCCTAGTTTTTAAAAAGCCACATTAACTTTTTTTTTATTATCATCCAACTTTTGAAGATGTCTGCCCTAATAATCACTAAAAGGCTTTGTTAGATGAAGGTTTAAGAGAAGGTTAATCCTTCTGCATTCCAGCATACCACTGAGATGCAGGTTGTACTCTCAAAAGTATCAGTGTGGCTTGAATTTCAAACTAGGAATCCAACCCATGCTTACCCATGTTCTTTGTTTAATGAGAATCCCAGTGACAAAATAGTCAATAATAAGTTACAAAGAAGAACAGTGATTGATGTTCCTAATGATTTCAATCACACAGACATACAGTAATCTTTGTGTCATTTGACAGTAGAGAAGGAAAGTGATTAATGGAAAAAAGGAACAGCACCATAAATCTCAATAACACATTAAGTAAAGAAAAGACAAAACTTACTGTACTGTAGCTATTCATATTGAAAATAAAGAACATAGAGCACGAGGATGCCAACTATTCATAATGAACTTCTTATGGGGGATGTGTGACAGGGTGCTTGTGTCATGTGTGTGGGTAACCGCTGCTTAGGCAATACAGAGAGACATGGGAGGTGGAGTTGAAATGCCAGGATTTATTAATACAAAAGTAAATAAACAAAGGGGTCATATGACGTTACCAGCGATGGTAACACACAGAGGCAAAATAAAACACAGTACAAAAGCTACAAATAAAGCTCTAGCCTTATAAACGAAGCATCCCGCTCCAGGAACCGGCTACACTACGTAACCCTCGCTATACATTACTTGGGATCACTATCCCCTAAACTAACCTACTTATGAGCTGGTATTCATACGACGACTCCTGCTGCTTCATACGGCCTTGGCTGGGCATTGCCTTCACAAGCACCGCTTGCAGTTTCAGGGTTGCGTAGCTGTCGTTCCTGCAGAGCAGACTCTCTCCTCCCGAGTATACGCAGCTCCCCTCTGTAGCATGGCGTTGCAGTCGCCCAGAGCGATCCCCACCGGATGTCCCTATGCTGATGGACACGCAGTCGAGATCCGCCCCCCTGCTGATTGAGGACCGGCACAGCCAATCACTCGCTGCCCTTCCTCTCAACCTAGCAGGCAGCATGTCTCAACTGAGCGCCCGTCTGTAAACAATAATCTAGTCACACACAACAACTCCAAAAAGCACACAAAATAAACCAATTTCCCCATACAAATCACACCAACACCAGTTTCCCACTGTGCAGGGCAATCACCCTGCCACAGGATGCTAATTATAAATAGGCCTATTCATGGATCTATCAGAATTACATCATTATATTTTCAATAAATAAATACAAATAATATATAAATGTAATGCAATTTCTAGCACCTTTTTGCAATCAGTGCCATAGAGAATGTTTTTTTTTACCTGATCTCAATTTGGAATCATGTTGCATACAGGCAGAATGTTCCAAATATTTATGGAGTGTGCACAATATCCATCACAAGACTGATGATACATGATAAGGGAATTGTGTAGCAAAAGTTAGTTATCATATCAGTTATTTATAGTAGTATATAGGCTGTCTATCCATTCGTATGTCTGTTTGTCATTATCTAGAAAAACGCTTGACCAGTTGTGTTGAAAATTGCTTAGGACATTCTGCTACTAACTTTTACCGACTCTTAAAAATGAAAGTATTTCAGAATGTTGTATTGCAGTTGGATATGGTGGTAGCAGTAAGATGTGCTGTTCATTTTAAGCAGTTTAGGGGTGGGTCTGATGTACAGTGCCGTGAAAAAGTATTTGCCCCATGTCTGATGTTCTGCATTTTTGCATATTTTTGACACTGAATGTTATCAGATCTTCAACCAAAACCTAATATTAGATAAAAGGGACCCTGAGTGAACAAGTAACACACAAATTTGATACATATTTCATTTATTTATTAAAGAAAGTTATGCAACACCCAATGCCCCTGTGTGAAAAAAGTAATCGCCCCCTTAGACTCAATAACTGGTTACGCCACCTTTAGCAGCAATAACTGCAACCAAACGCTTCCTGTAGTTATTGATTAGTCTCTCACAGCGCCGTGGAGGAATTTTGGCCCACTCCTCCATGCAGAACTGCTTCAGCTCAGTGACATTTGTGGGTTTTTGAGCATGAACTGCTCGTTTCAGGTCCTGCCACAACATCTCAATGGGGTTTAGGTCTGGACTTTGACTAGGCCATTCCAAAACTTTAAATTTCTTGTTCTTCAACCATTCTGATGTAGACTTGCTTGTGTGTTTCGGATCATTGTCTTGCTGCATGACCCAGCTGCGCTTCAGCTTCAGATCACGGACGGATGGCCTGACATTCTCCTGTAGAATTGTCTGATACAGAGCAGAATTCATGGTTCCTTCAATGATGGCAAGGTGTCCAGGTCCTGATGCAGCAAAGCATCCCCAAACCATGACACTACCACCACCATGCTTGACCGCTGGTATGAGGTTCTTACTGTGGAATGCAGTGTTTGGTTTTCGTCAGACATAACGGGGCCCATGTCGGCCAAAAAGTTCCACTTTTGATTCATCTGTCCATAGAACATTGTTCCAGAACTCTTGAGGATCATCCAGGCGCTTTTTGGCATACTTGAGACGAGCATTCATGTTCTTAGTGAACAATGGTTTCCGCCTTGCTACTCTGCCATGAATCCCATTTTTGCCCAGTGTCTTTCTGATGGTGGAGTCATGAACACTGACCTTAGCCGAGGCGAGAGAGGCCTGCAGATCCCTGGATGTAGTTCTAGGGTTCTTTGTGACTTCCTGGATGATTTTACGCCTTGCACTTGGAGAGATTTTGGCAGGATGGCCACTCCTGGGAAGATTCACTACTGTCCCAAACTTTCTTAGTATTTTGATTATCAAAGAGATTGACCAGCTGGCATGATATTACATACTTTCAACTTGTTGTATTGATTAAAGGTTCAGACCGGAATCAGAATCGATTGTATTTTATCAGATGTTGGTAAATGCTTTACAGAAAAATGTATTTGCCATAAACTAATGACATCCTTAAGTTTAATACAGTTCATGTGTTGGTGCCCAAAGATACTTTCTTCAGGACGGGATTTAGTACTACAGTAAACTAGTGGAATAATGGATTTTACTATTACAATATATTGTTTAGAAAGAAACATTTGTTTATTTATTTTCCAATTAATTACCATCTAAAAGTGGCAATCTCATAGTCTGTATAATTATTTTATTTTAAATTTTTCTGACCACATTAATCCGGATTTGAGCATGGGCTTCTTCTAAAAATTCCACATTTCTAAATATAATGTAATGACTATTTTTTCTTGTCCTATTTGGTTGCTCTGCTGGACTTACCCGTTTCAGTGCTTGAAATATATAGGTTCATTGGCTAAGTGTCGATGCCACAATTCACAGCTATCATATATTTCTTTGGCTTGTGAACTTACTGACACCAAAAGAAAGGCATGAAGTGATTCTGAGGTTTGCCAAGTTGCAGGATTTTTATTTTCAGCATATTAAGTCTCAAAATGATTCTAAATGGCATACAAAGCTTGATTGTACATGATTGTACTTTTGCAACACAACAACAGTTTTGAGAATAACCCTAATAATGAGCCTCTTATATTTCATAATCTTTTATTATAAGTGAATTGTATGGTTTGATAAGGACAGTTTACATAGTTAACATTTTTTGAAAAAACTGTATTTGGCCACCCAGGCATTATCTTTTTTATTTAATTAAGAGTTTGCAATTATTTTACAATAATTACCACCAATTCAGAATATGCAATTATGTTCCCTCACCGCAGCAACAAGTACTGCAACTTTGCAAAGCTGGGATGGGAATCTGCGCTCCCCTGACTCTATGATTCCCATTGCACACCACATGGCTGTGCCTTTACCAGTTGGGCCTCTAGGGACTCAAAAGATGTTTACTTACCTCTGCAAATTGTAAGAGGAAAGAAAAAGTAACTCACACTTGCAGTTTCATCTTTATTCCAAAAAAGCATATTTAATCAAATCTGGATGTGCTCCTTCAAAGACTTGATAATCTGTTCGCAATTCTGCATTGTATCCCTGCCTAAACACAATGATGTATGCAGTATTATTACCATGTCTGGCTGTCTCTTTCAGGTTGTTTTCAATAATTATAGTTGTAATTCATACAAACATTAAGAGACGAGCTTAGAAAAATCTCATCTTTAACTTCTTCCTGATTGTCAGCTTGACAGGTGTGATGACAGTAAATGTGATTCACTTCAGTCTCTAATTAGAGTTCCATTCCGCTGGCCAATGCTTGTCAAAAGCAATGAATAACGTAACAAAAACATCTTCAATTGATTAAATGAAATAATGCAGGCTTTTGGGAATTCTTCCACAGAAGCAACTTTTAATTATTTTTTATTATTTTTTATTTTTAGTAAGGTTCTATGCAGCAGTCATAGAAAGCATTGACAACAAGTGGCTGTTATAAGTTCTAATGTTTTGATACCATTTGCATTCAAGGCTCCTATGTTTATTTTTTACCACCAGAAGTGAATGGGGCTAAAACTGGAGATTCCCTAAAAAATTCCCTAATGAGCTTTGTACTACTCTGAAAGATCGACACACTGTACTTGTTATGGATACTCAGTTATAATTGTTACTCATCACACCCCTAGTTTAAATGGTATTCCAAGAATAGTCCTCTATAAGGCTAATAGTGTCATAATAAACAGTTAATACTCTTGTTGCTTATTGAGTATTTTTTCCACTGCAGCAGCTAGTTGACCAAGTGACTAATACAGACATCCATATGTTAAAGATTGAATCAGAAGCTATACACCATAGTAGTACTAAAAAAGCAATTTAACACTGTTACAGCATATATAGTCATTGGTAAAGACGTCTTATTGAAAAACATATTACAGTATGTACTATAGTATGACATTTACACAACAATTAACGATCTAATGATGGCATCTGAAACAGTTGATAAACTTGTATAAAATGATCCCGTGACAAGAGAAAGGGAGTCTTAGCTGATGCAGTACTGTTTTAGTTTGGACATTATTTTCTGGCACTCTTTTTGAGCACACACACACACACACACACACACACACATTACATGTTAGCTTGCGTGGTTCAGGGGGCGTGGAGCTGGGTGCTTCCAATTCTTCAATCTCCCAATTTTCTAATTTCCTCTTAATTAGCATCTATTTTCTATTTAAGCCCTGATCACCTGCACCTTTTCTGTCTAGTGTTTCGTTTTCCTCCTCCTCCCCTCCTCCTCCTTCTTACATGCCTTCGCATCGGTCGTCTCTGGGGGGCAAGTGAGTCTCACTTCCCCGACCTCAGGGCTAGGCATCCGCCTCCCTTACCTTCAGGGGGGTTCTCACCATGTGAGTCAGAGCGGACCCCCGGCCAAACTCTGTCCTGTCGCAGCTCCTGCGCTCATCTTGCCTTACTCGAGGCTCTGTTCTATTCTGCCTCTCTTTCAGGACGTGGTCACTCGTGCTGAGTCCTATACTAACCTCAATGCTTTGTCCTTATTTCAGGTCCCAGGCAGCGTGACGTCTCGGCCTATCAGGGGTTTTACGAGCGCCTCTTACAGAAGTCTCAGATGCTGGGTACCTCTCCAATCTCCTCTCGAGGGGCGGCTTTTCGAGTCATAACCCTCAATAGTGTTTTCGGTTGCTGGGTCCTCTGCCCCTGGGATGTGTCGGCATCGTCGCCCTCAGTCAGCGACCTCTTTTCTATCCTGTCCTCGATTGCTGGGTCCTTCGCCCCTGAGATGTGTCGGCATCGTCGCCCTCAGTCAGCGATCATCTTGTCTATCTCATTTCGGTTGCTGGGTCCTCTACCCCTGGGATGTGTCGGCATCGTCGCCCTCAGTCAGTGACCACCTTCTGTCCTACTAACAGCTCCTTGCTGCTTCTTCTGCCTTACTCTTCAACCCAGCTCACGCCCCGTGAAATGTTAGCTTGCGTGGTTCAGGGGGCGTGGAGCTGGGTGCTTCCAATTCTTCAATCTCCCAATTTTCTAATTTCCTCTTAATTAGCATCTATTTTCTATTTAAGCCCTGATCACCTGCACCTTTTCTGTCTAGTGTTTCGTTTTCCTCCTCCTCCCCTCCTCCTCCTTCTTACATGCCTTCGCATCGGTCGTCTCTGGGGGGCAAGTGAGTCTCACTTCCCCGACCTCAGGGCTAGGCATCCGCCTCCCTTACCTTCAGGGGGGTTCTCACCATGTGAGTCAGAGTGGACCCCCGGCCAAACTCTGTCCTGTCGCAGCTCCTGCGCTCATCTTGCCTTACTCGAGGCTCTGTTCCATTCTGCCTCTCTTTCAGGACGTGGTCACTCGTGCTGAGTCCTATACTAACCTCAATGCTTTGTCCTTATTTCAGGTCCCAGGCAGCGTGACGTCTCGGCCTATCAGGGGTTTTACGAGCGCCTCTTACAGAAGTCTCAGATGCTGGGTACCTCTCCAATCTCCTCTCGAGGGGCGGCTTTTCGAGTCATAACCCTCATTAGTGTTTTCGGTTGCTGGGTCCTCTGCCCCTGGGATGTGTCGGCATCGTCGCCCTCAGTCAGCGACCTCTTTTCTATCCTGTCCTCGATTGCTGGGTCCTTCGCCCCTGAGATGTGTCGGCATCGTCGCCCTCAGTCAGCGATCATCTTGTCTATCTCATTTCGGTTGCTGGGTCCTCTACCCCTGGGATGTGTCGGCATCGTCGCCCTCAGTCAGCGATCATCTTGTCTATCTCATTTCGGTTGCTGGGTCCTCTACCCCTGGGATGTGTCGGCATCGTCGCCCTCAGTCAGTGACCACCTTCTGTCCTACTAACAGCTCCTTGCTGCTTCTTCTGCCTTACTCTTCAACCCAGCTCACGCCCCGTGAATTACCTTTTTAAAATGACAAGTGCTGCCTTCTGTTTTTATTATTTTGCTGTAGAATTTCAGGGATATCTTTTGGTAACTTTGAAAAACTGAGCATCCATGACACATCCATAAACTTTGAAGGCATTGCTACACTGTAGAGGAGTTGGTAAGCAATTGTTTAAGTGACACAATACTGCACTTTCCAACACATGTCAGTAAATTGCTGGTTCAAGTAATAAAGATTTTGCATTGTTAATGGTTTATCATTAAGAAAGCACCCTTAAGTGAACACAAACACTCAAGGGGTGTTTCTGAATATGTCAATAAGTCCTTGGGTATATTATCTTCATGTTTTTTTTTTTTTTTAATAGTATCAAATAGCAATAGAGTTGTTGTTTCTATTTAAGTAACTGGATCATTGCTGATTTAGTTATGTTTTCCTTCACAGATCTACCCAGCTGTAATGTATTCTTTATCATAGATAGGTATTTCTGTGAACCTTCACATCTCAGTCATGGTCCTTGAATTTTTTCAGGTCCGTCCATGACTTTGACTGCGGGGGTGTTGCCTCGGGTGTCCTTGGTCCGAGGACTTGGGTGCTTCAAACTGGTCACATGTAATTTCTCATAATGATAAATGATTGCTAATTTTACTTGACAAAAATAAACAATTTTCCCCAAATTAAAGTGTGAGGGGTAATTAGATGAAATTTATCAGTTTTGTTTGAAAGTGTTTGGCAGTTTACTGCAACACGCAGAAGCTTTGCTCACTGTAGCTAATCAGCGTACGACAAAAAACGGCGATTGACACTGGGCATAACCAGTTAACTTAATCTTTAATTTGTGGCTGAAAAAATATATGCTACTACATTCATGTAAAAATTACCTGTGCAGCATAAAAAGTGAATAGGTACTTGTTGTGTAGTATCCCAGTTTTAAATAATTTAGTTCATATTGTTCAAACAGTGACTCCTGTCATACTAACTTATTGCTTTGAAGTTGTATTCGTTTTACATCAGATTTTATGACTGTATAAAGTTACAGATTAACTACCTTTGAAAAATTACTGCTAGGACTCTGCATCAGTATAGTTAAACTTTTTCTGAAAAAAGTTCCCAATTAATTTGCACCATGTTTTCTACTCTGATGGAGTACAGTGTTTACATTTACTGCGTTTTACTGATTCTTTTCCAGGACACAATTGATCAACTTTTTTTTGTAAAGTCTGTACATAGGGTTCCCACCTCTGACTTACAAAAAAACAAATAAATAAATAAATCATATACTTTGACATTTAATGTCCCGGGAAGTCTTACAGATTTCCCAGGACAGCTGCTTCAAAAAGAGAACAATCCAGGCAAAACCAAAATGGGTGGCAACCCTATCTGTACAAGATGCAAGCCTTATCTCAGTTTTGCCCAGAAATGGACTGTCCTTTTTGGAAAACAGCTCTTTTACAATTAACAGTTTACAATTGTATGAATTTGATGAATGCTGTCTACAACCCAAGTTTACCCCAACTTATCCCAGTTAATAAAACTGCATATTTGACTGTGGCCTTGTCTTTTAAAATTTGTGTTATTAACCTTGACTGGCCTCATCCTAAAAGGCTCCCAGCCTTGGCCTCGTGGCTGCCGGTCTCGACCTCGGCCTTGGCCTCTGGTCATATGATCAGAATGAAGCCTCAGTGAACTCTTGATAACTCCATGAAATGAGCAATCTCTAACCCACAACACATTCATCTCTTTGCAGAAATAGTTTGAAGAAGGAGGCCGCAGATCTGGATAAGAGCCAGACATTCGGGTTAGGTAAGACAACTTGTTTACAAAATTAGCATTTAAGAGTAAACAGTATAAAACCACGACCATTGACTTTGTATTTTAGGATGTTACATGTCTTGAATGTCTTTAAAGTAACAGGTATGTTTACAACAAAATTATAGGTAGCACGCAATTGTAGTATCTGGTAAAAATAGCTCAGTATAAAAGCCAGCTCACAATTAATATCTCTCAATCCCTTTTACTCTGAAGATCGTTATTGAGGGATTCAGCTCCCATGTTACTCAGTGCTTTTTGTGCTTAACCAGGAGTAGAGAAAGAGAGTTCTGAGTGTCCTCAGGATAATCATGTTCATTTTAAATAGCCAGAGCCTTTTTTCTGTATGAAGTTATGCATTTATTTATTTATTTAAATATGTATTATGTGTCCTGGTTGCTGTTTTATTATTATTTATTGTAAATAAATTTATATTTAAAAAAAACAACTTAGAAACTGACAAAAAAGAGCCAAATGATAAGAATGACAGCTACTGTATGCAAGAAAGGGAATGCAAAATAGATAGGCGTGTGATGCAACACTGCCCAGGCTATTACATAGTTGAAGAGGTTGTGCATGCTACTGCAGACAGAATAGCAAACATATGTAAATATCCTGCAGAAAGAGGAAAGCTATGGACTCGAACCGGTGACGTCCAGGCTATAGGGCGCATCCTGCTCTCCATGTGGAGCGCCATTACCGGATGTGCCACTCGGGAGCCCAAAATAATTTTTTAAGTGGAACCTGACTCCTACTTAATTGATAGTTGATACTGTTTTTATTTACTTTTTACATTTATTCAAATATACAGATGAGTGTTATACATAGTTATAAATGTAAATCAATGCATAGCAAGCTGTGGCACTTGTAAGAGTCTATCAATGGGGTTTTGATGAACGCTGTTCAGTTCTTATCATGAATAAATGTGTAAACATAATCAATTCAGGGAGCTGGTTGGTAAGATCATTAGGAATGCAAAAAAACCTTCTGTGCTGAGCTTTGTTGATTGTTTCAATGATAAACAACTAAAATGTAATCTTTTCAAAAAGCTCAGTAATTATTATTTTTAATTATGACGAACTATTTCTTCTATTTGCGAAAATTAGTAGTTGTATCTATCAGGCCAAAATACTTTAATGATTAACAATGTAATTTTAATTGTCTTTAAATAGCTCATTAAATGAGTAGGGGTGCATTTGGAAAACAATGCATTTAAATGTCTTTACTGTACAAAGAATTGTGCATTCTGCTCGTCAAGAACATCTGTAACAAAGGGTTGTCACTGTGACAGCAAGGGCTTCCTCTCTTTTTACTTCGTAGCATTTTAAACCTTGTTCGAAGATGTGCTTGCATATTTATCAATACAGAAGACTGAAAGAATATGATTTAATTTTAAATATGTATTTACTCTTTGTTTATGTGAGTATACACTATAGACCCTTGTAATATGCATAGCATACATCATACATTCTAATATTTTAATGATATACAGACAGGGATAATAACACTTATATATGAATTATTAAGTTGGTTTAGATGAGATGGTAGTGGCTAGGTACTGTAGTCTTGATCGGATGAACAAGTTGTGATTTTGACACGTACAGGTACAGCTATATCACAATTAGAACCTCCAAAATGGCAAAATGACATTTCATGTTATTGCTGCTTTAATGGCAGGGCTTATACAGCATTTGAAGTTAATTAAAATATGTTAAGCTCATTATTATTATGAAGCAATGTTTGTTTATTTTTTTAGTGGAAGATAAAAAAAAAGGATTACTACAATCCATACGGAACAGTGTTATCAACCTATTACAATATTCACACAGAATTATAGGCCATGAAGCTTACTCCTCAGAATGGGTCCCGAGATGGAAAGGAGAAAAGCAATCCAATTTACATCTCAAAGTGCTGGGAATCAATACCCATGTGTCCAAAAAAGTAGGCGCATTTTGTTATGACAATAATAAAACAAAACAAAATCATGCATATGTTAAATATATCCTTTGTTCTTCTGAATACAGTTATATGCTCCAAACACAGAGTTTTGTACTTTAATAATTATTGAACTTTGTGTATCCCTCAAAAGTAGACTTAATTATTATTATTTTTTTAAATAACCCATAAAATAAAAAAAATACACAAATGAGCAAATATTTGTATAAAAAAGCAGGATTCAAATAAGAACAAGTAGCAACCTTCAAACTGAAATATAATCCAACCATGTCATAAATATAATACATGTCAGCACTGAAGCAGGAGATTTTCGTGTTGAAAGCATCTAATGTGCAATGTCAAAAAGTCCTTGTTTTCTGGCAGACTCACGGCTGCTGTATCCCAACATCAGTAGACTTTTATGGAGAGCTTTGTGTGTTTTTCATGGGCTAATTATCTTTTTATGTTAGTGACTAATTAGGGCGGCATGCAATGTTTGTTAATGATCTTGTTTTAAGGATGCAGAAGAGACTGATTGTATGCACTGACTTAGTCAGTCATATTATTCATACATTTTTATTCTTAATGAGAAAGTTATTCTCAGTACTATGACATAACAGAGACTCTTACATTTCAAATGCACCATCGAATTCAGCAAAAGTTTACAGCAATGTACAGTAATCAAAAAAATAATTGCAATGCTTTCCCTGCTGGCTGCAAAACATCAACCCCCCAAAATACTGAAATTCCTATTAAAACCTACCTGGGATCCTGATCAAAAAATTTACACTGTTTAGTACTGAGTGACAGACGCTAGGGAGATATGCATTCTGCTTCTCCTGATTGAAAATGGAATATGTAAAGGCTTTTTGTTCCAATACAGTTGACAAAGCGTCTCGGTTTGATGGACGCGGTGGCAGTTTTATGTCTCGTTGATTCTCTATAGACATCCATGACCACATACAGTATAGATTTACAGTGACAAAGAATATAAATCCACTTACTGATGTTTAATGCAGTGAAGCATGGCTGTTTTTGCCACAGCATATGAAATAACAATACCATACCAGATATTGTAAGGGAATCCTTTAAAAAAAAAAAACATAAATGAGATATGAAACACTCTTTTGTAGAGTATAATGAATGTGGTAAGAGCAGTTACAATAGTCTAAAAACCGCTCATGAAGAAATAGTACTGGAGTTCAAGGTTAAGGCAAGGTTAACATAATGGCAGTTGTAAATGTTTTGAAATTGAATGTGTAATGTGTTCAAACACGAGTTCAGAAACATTTGGGATATGTTGATTGATTTAACACATGTTTTTGTTGTTTTGTAAACCTTTTCTAGTATACTGAGTACTGTGAAAAGCATGCCCCTGTTAAGCAAAGTAAGCTCTTTGAAGAAAAATCTGCAACATTTAGTCCTACAAAAAAAAAAAAAAAGAGTCCTACCTCGCTGACTGGCTTTTCATCTGTCTAGTGGGATGTTGTTTCCTCATTAGGTATTATTAGCTCGGTGGGGGAGATGGCTACTGCACAACTTGCTAAGTGCAAGATCTATATGTCAGAAACCTGAACTTTGAATCTGGGAACTGTCCAAGCCTGAGGCTTAATAAGATCTGGTAGCATACTGTTTGTCCAGTCTGAATTGAAAATACTGATCAGCCAGTCAATGTGCAGTGAAATATTTTTGAACTTAAAATAATTGTTCTCTTTGTACTGCTTGTTAGTGGACACGATATGTGTACTTTATAATTGCTTGATTGTTTAGTTTGTTTGTGCTGTACACAATGCTGTATGGCTATATGACTGAAACTGCAACCCATTCGGTTTGTACTTAGTTCTGCTTCCTACGGTATGCGTTTTATTTTCTTCAATTAAATGCAGGCTTAAACTGCTCTCTAAGAGAGCACTGTGTCACAAATGACATTCCTGGACCTGTGGCTAATCCAGGGGTCCCTAAGACCTAATAAAAGCTGAATTGCAAACGTGTTCAAAATAATCATGTCTGACAGTACATTAGTTTGAACTGAACACAAGCCATGTGTGAATGTTAGAAACCTTCCATGCCGCCGATTCTAAAGGATTGGTTAATCCTCACTATTATTTTCAAGCTATTCAGCCCCTCAGTTATTTATTTTCATGTTTTTTCGTAATTGAAAAGGCACCAAAACACATCAATTGGTATATCAAGTAATAAGGTGCATATTGCACAGCAGTCATTTCCTGCCATCCGTCTCATTTATTACCTTTGATTGTGTCGCTGGAGGTGAAAATAAGCTTGGAACGTGGCACTGTGTAAGTTTCCCATTGCACAAATGACACAGGATATACATCATTGTCTTCTGTATGATACAAGGGGCAATAATAATTGATTTAGCTGTTACAGTTTTAGGAGAAGCAATGTTTCTTTTGGTGAACAGAATAAATAGTATGTAGATGGCTAAAAATCTTTACAGAAATCAGCGGACCACTTTTATTTTTTTCAAAGTGAAAACTTCTCTCCTGGATTACAAATGAGGTGGTATATTTACACCTCTACTTCAATTAGTAGCTGTAAGTTTTTATTACATTTGAATATGAGACACCAACAGTTAGTAAAATATACTAACATCTCCTTACATTTCCAAGTGGAACACATTGATAATTATGGCAGCAGTAACCAGGGCTTCCTGTGATAATAACTCTTCACATTTATATAGCGATAATCTTCCTGTGTCACAATTATGAATAATAAAATTGATGACATGATGAATTCATTTTGTGTCTGAGGTAGCAGTGCCTTCCAGTATGTTCCATGAGCTCTGTAATTGCTGAAAAGGGAGCATTACTATTTTCAACTAGTTCCTGACATGTTGTAGCTCCTTCTGAACTCCAGTAAAACTATAAGAAATTGACTACCCCCCTACCCGTATAAAGGTCACAACAAAATGCGCCCCATCACAACTGATGAAGCCAGGAAGAAACTCAAAGTAATATAAAGATTGAACTCCCAAAGAGCAAGTGAAACAATGGCTGACTTTTTAAAACGTAGACAGTGGAAGAGAGGAAAAAAAAGGATTACTACCATCTGTACGGAACAGTGTTATCAACCTATTACAATATTCACACAGAATTATAGGCCATGAAGCTTACTCCTCAGAATGGGTCCCGAGATGGAAAGGAGAAAAGCAATGCAATTTACATCTCAAAGTGCTGGGAATCAATATTCAAGGGTCCAAAAAAGTAGGGCGCATTTTGTTGTGACAATAAAAAAAAGCATCCATATGTTAAACATATGCTTTGTTCTTTTGAATACAGTAGTATGCTTCAAACACACGTATCACAGTTTTGTACTTAAACCCTGTGTAACCCTCAAAAGCAGACTTAAAATAAAAAAACATTCTTTAAATAACTGAGATAGAGTGCACAGATTATTGCATTCTGGAATAGGGCATCCGATGATTCTGCTTTTTTTTTTTTTAATGTTGTAGTGCCAATGTGTTTACTCTCAGCCAGTGACTAATGATTACAGTACATTGCTTCTCTAACTACAGTGTCATTTCATTACAATTACTACTGAATGGATATGAAACATGGACCCTGTAATTATGCTGCTGATTTATTTTACTTGAATGAATGCAGCGCTGTTGTTTCATTGTGACATTAGACATACAGTACCTATGGTACTGATTTATTTGTTTGTAGCTGTCTTAAGTTTGCTTTGCTTTTAATTGCAACTAGATAATGCTGTTGTTTTTCTGCCAAACAACCTATTCATAGGTGCTAAAGAAGACTCCCAATTATTAGCACTCCAAACATGTGTTTTACAGGTTAAGTTTATTTACATTAACTGAATATAATGTAGCTCAGAATTACTGTTCTGAACTTGCTATGCTGTCTTCACCAGAGATTGATAGACCCAAGCGGTCTATGTGGAATCCAATACCATGTATGCATTAGCATTAATGCAGGCTGTTCACCAATAGAACATTGCAGTAAGGTCCTGGAACTGACAAAGACAAATGGCATTCTTCTCCACCTGCAGTGCTTGCCTCGGTGTGGGGATGTCAGTGTGGCTGTATTGAAATGTGCCTCATGATCTCATCTGACAAGTGTTCAATTCATAACAGGCTGGGAGTTCGGGCTGATAGCAGGTGTGTGTTTGTGTGTGTGCGTGTGTGTGTGTGCGTGTGCGTGTGTGTGTGTGTGTGATTGGATTATAAATGCTGATGCACGGTTATACTTACTCATGCTCTGGCTGATACACTAAACCATAACAAATTCATACTGTCCATACTCAGATGTTGCTTTGGCACATTTTTTATGGTCTAATCTAAATGACGATGACAGATCTAAGTACAGTCATTGTTTTACATGATTTAAGGTTATGGGAATGCATCGGGGCTACATTGTAAGGTAGGGGTATTTTTCAGAGCTGGGAGCTGGCAACATTATATTGTATTGTATTGCACTGAACTGTATGTTGTCATTACCTATGATATACAGTGCACTTCGTTTATAAGAATCACTGATATAAGAATCAACCGCATATAGTGATCAAAACCACTGGGACCAAATCATTCCTATACTAACCAATGTAAAATACTCTGCTTGTAAGAATCAAGCAATCTGCTTATAAGAATCATTTTGGGGCAAACTGACTGCATGTAATACGGTACATGATCAGTGCAATGACGTGTACAGCCAATAAAGCTGTTTTAAAATTTGAATTTGATCACACTGCATTGTTTGTAAGCATTGTGCAGGTATGTTTTTGTGTTCCTTGTAAGTGAAAATGTGTTTCAATAAAGTGAATACACTCTCTTTGAATACATACTGAGTACAGCAGTGTTATTTTGTGATATGCATGTAGAGGGAGTGGGATTGCGGCGCAGTGAGGAGGAGGAGGAGGGGAATTGCAGAGCTTTGCATCTCCGCTTAATGAAAAACTGTGAGATTTGCATCACAACCAAAAATAAGTAAGCCATAGATGCTTAAATGCAGTGGTAGTCCTGACAGTAAAATACTGTACTCTAATGTCATTTTAATTCAAAGGCAGCACCCCACGTCAGTTAAACTAGGCACCCTCACAAGACGATCGCTTCTCAAGTATACTGCAGTAAAATAGGAATCTGTAGCCTTGAGTAAACATAATCATGATCATATAACACGCTGCTTAACCACGAGGACTTGTTTTGATGTATTGTCCTCAGTGATTGAGCACCATTGACATCTGTATACTGTATTTAAACAGCTGATGGCACGCTTTTGCTAATTGTAATGCGACAGAGAGGCCGAGGACAGTGTAAATGATCAGGCTGGAGTCTTGATTTACAGTTTTAAACCGGTGTTGGTTTTATTTTTCTTACACTGTAGTGGCGAAACAACCGCTAATAAAACAAACAAAATAAACCTAGCTCTCAGTTGGAGCACTAACTAAACAATACTGTGTGTGGAACAAACACTAGATATCTTACTCACGTTTTTTTCTGTTTCTTTTTCTTTCTTTCTTTCTTTCCTTCTTTCTTCTGTATACCCCCATCACAAAGCTGTAGGCCAAGCCCTTTTTATTGAGGTGCCACTAAGTTTAACACGCAGACAGTTAACCAATTGACCATTATCCTTAATTCGTTAAGGAAAAGCAGCTGTGGATTTTTCGTGGTCGTGCATATATGCGGGAACTCATGACATCTAGTGGTCAACCCATTACACTGCAGGGAACAAGCTCTTATCATTCTCATACTAACATACTGATTCTGCACCACAGTAATCATATCGGTCCTCTTTTAAGAATCAACCGCTTATAAGAATTAAATCACTGGGGACGGATGTAATTATTTATTTATTTATTTATTTATTTATTTATTTATTTATATATATCTTAGCAGATGCCCTTATCCAGGGCGACTTACAGTCGTAAACAAAAATACATTTCAAGAATCACAGTATAAATGGAGTGCACTGTATTATAATTTAGCATTAATGTCCACATGTTAAACAGACTCTGAGTCACATTCCAAAGAAGGCACATCCGTCAGCACAGTGACCCCTTTTGAGGTCTTAATTGAGTTCTAGCTCAATAATGTGCCAACTAGGTCCAACGCTAATGGATTTCTGTGCTTTGACGTTATCTTTATATATTGGTGTGATTGCTTTACTCTCCTTCTGTTAGGCATTTTTTGGCATAAAGGTAATTGAAACATAAATGAGAAAGAATCATGTGCATCTCTGTCTGGTCCTCATTACACCTGGCTAAAATTGAGATTGGAGTGAGTGTCATTTTGAAAGAAGCACAGTCACCATTCTGGCTAGATAATAAAGACTGAATTTCATACAGATGAAAAAAAGAGTAATCTGTCTGCTGTAGTTCTATTTGCTTTTCAACTGCATGAACAACATATCCGAGTTCAGTCTGGGTTCAGACCTACCCATTGTACTGAAACTGCTTTAGTTAAGGTAGTTAATGACTTACTGATGGTTGCAGACTCTGGTTCACCATCTATCCTGGTTCTTTTAGATCTAAGTGCTGCTTTTGATACTGTAAATCACAAAATTTTGTTACACTTTGTCACATCTGTGATTGGTCTTTCTGGTATAGTTTTGCAGTGGTTCACATCTTATCTTTCTGATAGAACACAGTTTGTTACATTGGGTGAGACTAAATCTGATGTTTGCTCATTGGAAACTGATGTCCCACAGGGCTCTGTTTTGGGTCCAGTAAAGTATTTTAGGAATGAGTATCAGTGAAAAAATATATGCGACAGATGCAACAGAACTCTATGGGAATTCAATTTATTTATGTAAATTACACTTGAAAGATACATCAGATAATGAATTCCGCTGACTTAATGGCAGTCTCGGTTTCACTTGAAATGTGTCACTAAAGGGGAGATTTGCATGTCTGTAGAGCTTCCCAGTAGTTGTGTGAGTAATTAAAAATGATAAAATGCGTTAATGATCACTGTTAGAAGGCTTTTGTTCAATGTCTTTTTTTTATGTACATGGAGTGTTTATGAAGATGGCTTTCTTTCCAAGTACAAAATATTTTGTTTTAATGCGACATGATTGCTGTAAATGCTCATTATTTTCAGAAGATATGCATACTTAACATTGATGGGACAACTTGAATGTTGAAAACATTCCAGTCACTTTATTAAGCCAGCTATAGTATTTCCAAGTGAATAATAGCTGTCAGTTTGATGGTTGGTTTATGTAATTACAATGAATTGGTGTGTACATGCCCAGCTATACTGATTGACAAATGGTGATCTTTAAATGTTGTGATTGGTGAGGTCATGTTCTTATCAATGTTGATTTACTTATTTAATTACCGTGAAACAAATCCTAATGTGCCTGGTGAAGGGGGGCAGGGAAGTAGACTAAAACTGGTTACAGTTCCACCTCCAAACATTCACTGGAATAGGCAGAACATATTATAAGACAGCCTTTTCAAGTACAATGGCTCATGAAATGCTATCTCTACATAGATTATTATTGGTAAAGCTCATAGTTTCTACTTTGTTTGAGAATAGCTTACTAACGACTAACTGCTCTTGGCTTTATATAACTACAGAGTTTATTACCATTTTCATTCTGGGTTGGAAGATGTTTCTAGATTTCTTTAGTTTAGATGGAAAGAATGGCCAGATGACCCTTTCAATAAAAGACAAGGGCATGAAAAAGTATCTTAACCCCTATATTCCACACATTGCAAGAAAATAAGACAGTGTGATGTTTTTACAGGATGTACTTTTCACATACTGCCTTGGAAACATTCATATAATAAATGTGTTGCTATGTCTAAATGTTAAAGGCGCTTTGTGGTACTGTAGGTTTTGAGAGGCTGTTTTGCACATGCTGTGCAGCTGAACAAAATGACTTTGCCAGCGGCAAATAAAGCTGTAATTAGATTAAACTGGATGGTAATAGACTTTGGTGAATATAAAAGAGGTGTGCCTGCTTCATCTCCTAAGTTGTATAAAGTTATGTACAGTAAAGTCATTTTTCGACAGCATTCTATAAACAGAATAACAGAATTGCATGCTACTAGAAGGACCTGCATTCAATAATGTAACGCAGTGAAACTAAACTGGACTGAGTGTTTATAACATATTACTTAAAGTACTGACATGGAATAAAGAAGTAGGTCTGTACTTTTTTCACAGGAAAAAATAGTGGCTTATTTCACAGCTTTCCTGGTCTAAAAATAGGAAAATAGGTATTTTAAGATATTTCAAGATTAAACATAATATTTATTAAAGCAGACAAAATTGCATTGTCACATTATTTTCTCTTGAGTTATTATACAACAAATGTTCCTAGATATTTAAATGCTTACCTGAAATCCAGTAAATGCTAAATTGTAGAATATTTAGTTTTTTATGTCCACTTTTTAAAGAGATTCTATTTTCACGATCAGTGAATTATCAAGCAAAATAAAAACATAAAAAATGTAAAAATAACAACAGACACGTGAAATCGACAAAGATTTTTGATCTTTGATGCGGCTGGTGTCTTTTTCGTTGAAAACATTTTCAAGGAATTGTGCATCTCTATGAAGTGTGTTCCATCGTTTACCATACGCAAACTAAACTGTCTCCCAGGTTCCTATGCAGTGTAACAGGTAGTGTGTCAATAAGGCAAATGTTTACTGTGTTTATTTTTACGTGATAAAAATATGTATATTTATACTATTCTTTCAGAAATGGGAATGTTCAAATGGAACTACGTATTGCTGACTCCTTTGTGTAAGTTGGCCCTTGCAGCCATTATACATTTAAATGGCTGATCACTCTTTTCTGATTTGGCTGTGTTTTTATTTGGCAGAGAGCTGGACTGTTTCCTGTTTCCATGCCACCAGCCTGCATTAGAACACACGTTAAAGTGGGTCAAGAGAGACACAAATCAAGTACAGTACCATCTGTTTGTTAATGATTATCCACTCAAGCATATTTCATTGGTTTGGATATTACAAACACTCCCTCAGTACCGGGATGAGAATTTGTTTTGCTGTTTCTCCCAGGCTAGCAAGTCTAAAAATGTCCAAAGATACTTATTTAGAACAAAAACACTCAACTTAAAGCAGAACATTGAGTATTTCTAATGTCACATAGTACAGTATACCACATTGCTCTCCCTCTTTCCCTGTCAAGAATCCTTTGGCCACTTGCACCTCCCAGAGGTGATAACAAAAGGAAAGCAGAAAACCAGAGAAATGCTGGTCTAAATCATTAACTTCGCTCTCCATCTATCTTTGCACACACCAAGGGAATATATATATATATATATTTTTTGTAAAGGATGGTCGGCCACTAGGCAAGTGACTTGACCACCACCAGTTTGAAATTTGTAGCACACAGTTTTAGTGACTTGTGATTGACTACTCAGCTCTTTGCTAGTGAGAAGCCCATTAGATATGGTATGTTATAAGATCATTAAAACTTATGGCAGCCTGAAATGCTAGTGTTGCATTGTTGTGACAGAGCTTTTAAGAGCTTTTTAAAACCATTTCAGTGGAATGAACAATCCATATTTATGCTGCCTTACTGAATGCTTCTTGGAAATCGGCTTTCAATTTAAGTTTTCTATCATGTGGGGGCTCCCAAGTGGCGCATATAGCCTGGAGGTCGCAGATTTGAGTCCAGGCTATTCCACTGCCGACAGTGGATGGGAGTTCCCAGGGGGCAGCGCACAATTGGCCGAGCACCGCCCGGGTGGGGAGGGCTTAGGTCGGCTAGGGTGTCCTTGGCTCACCACGCACCAGCGACCCCTGTAGAAATTGCCCGGAGCTGCGTGGTCCTCGGATGCTGTAGCTCTGAGGTGGCTGCATGGCGGGCCTGCAGAGTGAAAATAAGCGGACGGCTGACAGCACCCATTTCAGAGGATGCTCTGCAGGGCTTTACAAATTGGGGAGAAAAATGAGAAAAAAATAATTTATTTAAAAAAAAAAGTTTGCTTTATGAAAGCAGCTGGGGCGTGCAACAGAAGACGCGTTGCTAAGCAACTAATTGAGCAGGTAGACTCGCCCGGTGCTATGTTGATCGGGAGGTTCGATTCTCTGGGGCGCATGCCGGGGGATCCTGTGTGCAGCTCAAAAAGTGTCTGCGCCACAGCTTGAGGCTACTGCACGGCCATAGCCACACACGGCGGGCGCTGAGCGAAAGCTTGCTGTGTTGACATCATGGAGGAGAGTGTCTGCTCCATGGAGAGAACTACTATACAGAACCCTTCCACTCCAAAATGGTGCTCGTGAAGGCATTGCCCAGCCGAGTCCGTTTGAAAAGGCTGGCACTGCCGTGAGGATGCCGGGACTCCGGGAGCCCAGAAGTAGGTCAGTTTAGGGGATGTTGATCCCAAACAGTATAGAGAGGGTTTGCTTAGTGTAGTAGACGTACCTTTTAGTGGGACTAGCGCTAGCCACTTGTGTGACAAACTTTTATTTTTAGCTTTGTTTTGTTTTCTGTTCTTTATTGAATCCGGCGCTAGGATTACTATTGTGATTAAATCTACGCGCCTGTGCGGTGTGTCAGCATAAGGGGCCATACTCATGTAGCTGTGTCCCCTTTGTACTGCTAAACTCCTCCCTGTGATTAGTAGGGCACCACACTGTATCCAGTCGCTGCTCGCAGCACAGCTGATCACAATAGAGGTGTTCAGCAGTCTTACAGCTACACCCTTTCAACAAGATGGACGACTTCCAGTTCCATCCTACCATCGAGTCGGCCCATCCCTGTGAAGGCGTACCACCAACCTTACTTCTAGGTCAGGAGGTAGATTTACAGTTCAGATTCATTCTCTCAGTTCACAGTTACACAACTACACCAGCAGTGGCACTGAGGAGTTCCCTTGGAAGTGTGATCAAAGTTGCGCCTCTCAGTATCATATGTGTGTCTATCTGTGGCAGTTGCATTGTGTCCTCCCATTCCCATCTGCTTTTGTCTGCATGCCATGTCAGCATGATGCCAGCTCATTGGTCAGAGGTCAAGTAAGCTCTCTGGCCACACTGACCTTGAGTGGGGTGAAACCCTATACTAATTTTTTTTTTATAATGTATGTACATAAGAATAATTAAACAGCTATATGACATCACTAGTCTATTATGGTACTTTGTGTACTAAATACTGTATAATACTTAAAACACCCACCACCCGAAGAGCACACACTCCCTAGAAGGTTTGAGACAGTACGCTGCCAGGTTCTTTCATTTACCTACATTTTATAAGAGACATGTGTTCTTCTTCTTGTATCATTATTTAATTATCCTTGTCAGCAGACCATACAGACATGTCTAATGCAGCTCTTGTCTGTCTGGGCATGGATATTAGATATAGCACATTCACAAAGCTGCTGAAGTCATCAGTTCTTCTTGGCCAGAGACAGGGTGAGTGGAATGCTGAAAAAGACCTGGAGTGACAGAGTACTATGAATATATACTGTTTAAGTACTGGAAGTTAATAGACAATGAGATTATTTCAGTATATAATTTCAGTATTTCTGTTGCCGTTGCTATACTTCACTACTGAAGGCATATTATTACAGTATTTGCAACATTTCAGGATATCCAGAAAATACTGAATTTTTGAAAATGTAGGACTAAACATACTTACTAATTAGAATGTACAAAATACATATGTATGTATCAGTATTATTTGATTATTGTTCAGAATTGTATCTGTACATGAATAGTAATTCAACACTACAATAAAAAAGGAGTACATTTTGTGCAAATGTTTAATGCACAAACCTTGGGTTACATCCCTTGTATAACGTGCACCTTTTGGATGCTGTCGAAGTAAAACAACACAGTCTACTATATATATCATAAGCCAGGTGTGCTGCTGACCTGTAAAAGAGTGTGTGTTACACTCTCCAATTATAGTATAGTTTCCTGATTGACTGAAGTATCTGTTCAGAACACTTAAATCATCACTGTTGTGTATTTCCATCTGAAATCATAAATCACACAGCACAGGCTTGTCACAGCCTCATCTTACAGTGCAATAATCGACACAGTGCAAATCTTCCCAAGAAACCTCTCAATGGCTTATTGAAACGATACATATCAGCCTTTGCAGTTTGTTATAATTCAAGCAACTGCAAATCAATTTGTTTCCTAGGTTCCTAAGCTTTGTTTCTGCAAATACGTTTGTATGGAAATATGTAGTGTTTTAGCAGATGAGTGTCTCCTGGATGGTAATGAAATGGAACAGGGTTTTGTACATCCTGTTTATAAACCCTCGCTACACAAACAGTTTTGTGAGGTTAATAAGCATGGATGTCAAGTCTCAAGGTTTACCCGTGAAACTCACAGTTTTTCACAATTTTGAGAGTCTCACGGCCATGCAGTGGACTCTGACATTTGTGTATAAGTTTGTTATTGTTTGTGAGGCTGCAAAACCCTTTATAGATGATACAGCGGTAAATCCAATACAACTGTCCCAGTGTATTATTTACTTTTGGGGGAGTGGGGTTCACCATGAAGAGGTGTACATTACTATTCTATATTCCTGTAGCTGTTACGCAAACTTCCCCCTTACTACAAAGATAGAATTGCCTTGTTGTCTCAAACTGACGGGTTGTCTGCGCGAGCCTTCTATGTTTCTGTACACAACACGTCATTACTCGGGCAGAGTCGAAGGAGAGGCTGTCAGACTGTCACTGTCTCGTTCATGTAGAAATTACCACAGAAATAAAAGACATATCAATGAGAATTTAATTATTAAAGTCGAAAAATATAATGTTCTTTTTGATGTCAGTGGTTATAAAGACAATAAAAAGAAAGACGCCATATGGTAAGAAATAGCAGAACAATTGGAAATTGATGGTATGTCTGGCTGTTTATTCCACCCTAATTTTAGTCAGTGATGTTTTATTTCTTTTATTTCGTCTCCATAAAAGGAGCAAAACCAGACAGTATTTTCTTTTCATGACTAGGTGTAGTTGTTTTTTATTTATGTACCTGTGCTGTATTCGTGTCATTTGCTCCCGGTGTGCATAGCCCTTAAATCTAGGTCAGTGGCATAGCTGTCAGCCATGTGCAAAACTGTTGATCCGTCACCAGCACCCCCCCCCCCCGGGGCAAGGTCTGGTTACCCAATCCCAAGGTCTTTCAGCAGGGGTCTCACTGGTTTGAACACTTAGGGGTTGACATATATGAATAAGGCATTGTTTTTGTAGTCCCAGGAGGCGTGGAGGTTGATCAGCATACAGGGCTACTCATTTTCCATTCTGGGGAATTCTGTTTTTCAAGCAAATTCAATTTTTTTTCTTTTTTTCCCCCACTGTTCATTGATAACTAAACAAGGTATTTGAACATAAATACAGTATGATGTTGAAAGTTAAAATAAGTAAATTAATAAATATTACCACAATTTTCTTTCTTTTTTATTAAAGCCAACAAGAGAAGAATAAAAGAGTAAACAGTAAAAAAATGAGAACTAAAAAAGTTAAATCTTTTTGTTTTTTTCATTAATTACAAGCACCATCCATTTTAGTTTCAATTGCTACTTTATGTACCGTGAGTATATTTTTATCCTTAAGACTGAAGCGTATGCAAAATACTTTTTGGCCTGCCAGCAGCCTTCTGTCTTTAAAAAAAATCATTTAAAAAAATCATTGTTCAGTGTAGGATATTTCATTAGCCTTTCATGCCTTGCATATTTGGAGACCTGGTTTTGAATATGGCTCTAGTCATAACTAAAATGAATTCAGTGGTCTCAGACAAGCCCCTAGTGGACAAGTTGACATGACAACACAGCCACTGAGTCTATGCTTCAGGAAGGGCCCGTATACAATGGTGAAGCTCTTATGACCTGACTGTATCCAGTGAACAGTGATGCTGTGCTTTTGTATTAATTTACTTCCTTCCCCATGGGTGATCAACATGTTATATAGATATATCTCCAACACAAATCTAATAACCTGCGCTACCCATATTAAAAAGAACAATAAAAAGTGAAGTAATTAAAGAACTCAAATTAATTAAGTTCAAATAGCAATGTGTGTCTAATGCCTGGGTCTTTCTGAGACTAATAATAGTAATATTGCAGACACAAAAGAAAAGGGAGAATTATTTTTTGTTCAGCATATTAATTTAGGGTTTTGATAATCAAATGTGTGGAAATTCCACAGTGGAAAGAAGCCCAAGTGCAGAGCGAAGTTCAGTTTCATCGCGTGCTGCTATGGTATTATGCTAGCATCAATCACACTGTGTAATTAGTGTAAATGTATTATCAGTAGCTCTGAGCTGCCTTTTAGGAGGAACACAGTATTTAAGTTTAAAAAAAAGAGAAACTTGTTGAAGAGAACATATTGAAGGTTGTGTGCCTCTGGATGCAAACATAATGTAGCAGGTTAATAAAGTATAATGTACTTCTGTTCACAAGAGCTGTTATTTCATTAAGCTTTGCTTTGTGACTTCTACTCTAGGTCAGTAGATCAATCAATCAATCAATCAATATTTATTTTATATAGCACCTTTCACAGTGGACCACCATCACACAGCGCTTTACAAGATAGTGAGGATCAATGCATAATACGTTAAATACAGTGAAATACAGGGAATAGTACATTAAATACAAATACAAATGGACCTGTGTGATGAAGGGCCTTGTATGCAAGCAGGAGAATTTTGAAAGTAATCCTGAACTTTACAGGTAGCCAGTGCAGTTGGGCAAGAAAGGGGGTAATGTGATCATGTTTTCTACATCTGGTAAGGCTCCTCGTCGCAGCATTTTGAACCAGTTAAGGGGTGAGGGCCTTAGGCGGCCGCCTCACTCACCTTGCCTTAAGGTGTGAGTTCATTTTCTATACTTTGAGGGACATCAACTATTATTTGATGTATGGAGTGCTAGACAGTGTGAGTGGTGCAGTTTCTGAACATTTAAAGCTTGTTAGAAACTCCAGTGTTAGTATTGTTAATGTCGTCATATTTAATAAACTGATAACCTTTAAATATTGTATTACATAGGACAGATTTTATGCACACTTTTTCAGTTGCCTGTACTGTCATTTACTGTTGCAGTCAGTATACAAAGATAATGGGTCACATTCCCAACACTTTAAGGATTGTTTCTTAAAGACATTTTGATTAAACAAATCAAGTTTACAGTTTACATTTTGATTTACAATACATTTACAAATTATTTAGAAAATGTTATTCATAGTTTTCAAAGAACTTTTAAAACTAAAAGGTTGGCAAAACACTCCAACAAACAATTTGTAAGTATTTTGTGAAAAAGGCCTGATTTGTGGATTTTGTTTTTTCATTTGTTGAAATTTTTGTTTTGCTGCCTACATGCGACAGTTTTGCTATGTAGTTTACAGAAAGAAAAAATAGTAATACAAAAAGAAAATTAGGCGACAAATGTTTCAACTAAATTAATTTCTGTCTTCAAGGACAATGAACAGAATTAACAGATGGAAGAATGTTTTGGGGAACCATATTTTAGAATAAAACTGAACACAATTGAAAGATACTGGAGCACAATCTTTCTTCGCCCTTCAAACCTGTGATTTTGTCATTATAGAAGCCAAACAGTTACACAGTGCTGCTTCTATTATTATTAAGTCTATGAATGTCAAGTACAAGACATCTACAAGAAATGCTTTTATACTTTCACCATTGTCTCACAAGGTGACAGTCTTCTGAAAAATTGACAAATTATTTTAAAACAGCATGAGGCACCCATCACATCTGATTGGTACAATGAATAAAAAATAAAAAAAAAACATATAGTATTGATTGGATGAACAAGCATGCAGCAACTGATTCTTAGATATAAGAACAACCATTTGCTTCTCTATTCTCTTCTTTTTTTACTTTAGCCACAGGAGACTTCAAGTCATCTTTCTGCTTCTCACCATTTGTCTCAGCCAGTTACTTTATGACATTTCCTTTTCTATCTGACTACTGTACATAACAACCCTTCTGGCTATGATGGTAGCTTGCTATTCTTTTGTTGGGGCAGTTTTGTGACATAGGTGATGGAAAAACTTGCTTTTAAAAAAGAACCACAGGAGGAAATGACTGAAAGCAGCCGAGTAACTTAGCATTTGAAATAAACAGTTATAAAAAATCAATAAAACTGTAGTAAACATTTTAGAAACTGATTTTTCTGCATCTTCACCGCATTAAAGGTGTGCTAACCAAGGTTTTAAAAATGTATAAGACATAAGATAACCAGTAGATTGACAGGAAGGCAGTATTATTATTTTTTAATAAAGCTAAACAGATGTAAGAAATTGTATATTAAAACATTGATTAGCACTCCATTAAGCATTGTGCCATTCCTATAGTAAAGTTTTGATATATCCCGCCTACCACAACTGATCCCAAACTCTAATAGATTCCTAAGGGGTTCCAAACAGACAAGCAAAGGCTTTCCCTCACCGTACAGCTGGGACTGACTAGATAAGAGAAGAACCACATATTGTGTCTATTGATCCAGAATATACAGTAAGCCATGTTGCTTAGTAAAACTCAACATTCTGCTGGAATGTATTTTAGTTATCAAAATGCTTACCATATTCCCATTCTCAATCAGTTTACGTGTCTATTAGCATGCCACATGCACAGCACTGTTAGCACAGTGGGGGCCCCTTATTATCAATTCCAATTTAATTAAAAGATTCAAAAAGAAAACAGACACTTTAGAAAATACCCTGTAAGACCTTCATGCACCACTAAGCAGCAAACGTGCCTCGTGAAATAGTGAGCAACAGGACTGCATCAGCAAACAGAAGCATTGCAAGCACGGGTAAAAGAACAAAGCCCTTTCTTTTTAATTAACTCTGTATCCTTGCTGTTTTTAATCTGAATTGAAAGTGCCTTCCATCCTTTTCTGCATTAAACAGCACTTGATTAGAAGCACCTTTTTTAAACTCTTCTAAAGCTGCGTAAGTACTTTTTTCTCAAGTTAAATCACCTACAGAAGAAGTCTACTTTGGTTCTTAGAGTAATGGTGAGAAGAGTTTAGACTGTATTAAATGAAGACTGTACAGGGCCTGTGATCCTCTGGTGTGGATTACTGTGGTGTGCTACAGGAAGCTAGAAAAAACTGCAAAAGTGTCTTATACAAATGTGTCGTTTTCAGACAGTGTCAGACATTGAAAGGGACGACTGTAGAATAAACCATAGTAAAATAAAAGCTTTGTTTCCTGTATGCATTGATATCGTTGTGTTTTTTTTTTTTTTTTAATGTTGAGTGCTATCATTTAAGTAATTACGTGACAAGATATTATATTTATTTAAAGCAACAACAAATCAACTGTGGTACCTGGAATTTTATACGGGTCTAAAGCTGCCATTTTACATAATCAGGGCCATTGCAATCTATTGGTAATAAACTGAAGATGATATACACTGGAGTGATTGTAAACACAACACTAATAATAATAATAATAATAATACATAATTACATTGTTTTAAAATTACATTAACTGTCTAATGATGCTATTTAAGCCAATTTAGTCAGAAGACTACGTTGTGCAGCAATCTGATTCAAGCATTCAAAATTCTAAAAGGTATTGACAATGTTGACCCAAGGGACTTTTTCGACCTGAAAAAAGAAACAAGGACCAGGGGTCACAAATGGAGATTAGATAAAGGGGTATTCAGAACAGAAAATAGGAGGCACTTTTTTACACAGAGAATTGTGAGGGTCTGGAACCAACTACCCAGTAATGTTGTTGTTCAACCAAACGAGCAAGATGGGCCGAATGGCCTCCTCTTGTTTGTAAACTTTCTTATGTTCTTATGTTCTAAATAGTCACAAGGCAGCAGAGGAGGTATTCTGTAATGTTCAGCTTCACTACCCAGGCTTATTCATTACAGCCTACTGCCAGTTTCCATAGCAACCGAATACTCCTATCTTTCACATAAATAATAATTAGTTGTAGTGTGTGTGTGTACTTGAGTGCAAATACATAGTTGCCATTATTTTTGTGAACATTTTTTTATTGTTTTTAGACAATGCACTACAATACCATTCAATATAATAATAGTAATAGCAAACTATTTACAATGCTGGCTGGGACACAAAACCTATACAGAATTAAACCTATACAGAATTAAAGTAGGTCTCTCACAGCTGTGACAATTTCCGACCATGCTGACATAGATTTGTGCTTAGCACCGTGCAGCTTGGCTGTAGATCTTTCTAAACGTGCGATGGACTGGAGATGTAATAACCAGGTATGATATAATGGAAGGTCAGGATTGAACCAGGACTGTAGAATAGTTTTCTTTGCAGCGGTAAGAGAAGCTAGCAGGAGCCTACGATTAACTAAGGATAGACAGAGTTTGGAATCATCATTTAGTAGAAATAAAGTGGGTGTTGGTTTAATTTCAGTCTTCAATAATTTAGAAACAGTAATAATAGTTGCCATTATTAAAGAAACGACTACTGATTTTAATATCAAGTGGTTACAATGGTTACCTGCTGTGGACTAAATCTTTAGTCTACAGAACACATGTTTAGATGCCTTTTTGTTCATCTGACTGAAATATGAAAAAGAAATACTATTTGAAGAGCTACTAAATTATATTTTAAAGTAGCCAATGAAAAACATATTCTTTTGAAACTTTTAATTAAAATGAAATATCTATTGTATCCATTGTTTGTGATTCAGTATTGTTCTCTAGGGAGAGCACTCCCATGATAAGTTATTTTGCAAAATAGTGACTGCTTCAATATTGTCTTCACACCTTCTTGTATGGGTCAATGTAAGTTCTGACTATGTTAACAAGTTTAGTACCTGGGCGTTGAAATCCTCTGCGAATGATATGCAGTAGTGGAGACAGTCATATGTACATCAGTAAGGATGTGCGTTCAAATATTTCTCCACAGATCTGGAAAAATGCTTATCCAATTGTTATGAAACATGGTCATGCTGTTTAGCATAAATAATTGAGATAATATGATTCTGTGGGGGTCTCTGTCACTCCATCCATCTGTAGGTCACATTTATATACAGTATCTGGATTGTCATAAAACGTGGTATTAACATTATTTAGTTTAGGTTTTTGAGAGTATCAGATTGTGGGGATATAGGGGGGGTCTCTGTCCATTCATCCTTCCTTCTGTATGCCACATACGTTTTGTATATATCTGGATAATCAATAATAAATGTACATACTGTTGGTATATGTCATTGTCCTTAACTTTTTCACCATACTGATTACTCTGATTTTGAATTTATAGTCATGGTGGGGGATGTATTTTACTGACATGCTTATTTTAGTTTGCCAGCAGCACACAGAGACATGCACACTCAAAGTGACACCAGTAGTGGTAAAATGAAGTCATTCTCTCAGAAAGGAAATTCACATTGCTAGGAAAAATGGCTGTCAATCATCGTCATCTTCTGATAATGTCATCTCTTCTTTTTAAACATTGTAGAGTTGATTCATTAGAGTGGAAGAGAGGAGGTTAATGAGAGTATGAGAGAGAAGGAGACAGAGAGAGAGAATGTAAGAATGAGTGCAGGAAGGGATAGCTGGCAATAAATTCATTACTATTGTTGTAAGGATCAAGTGTGCTTTACCCCACCCAGAGAAAAAGAAGGTATAGGAGAACGATCCAAGCCAGAAGTTAACTGAAGGTTTGAAACTTACATGTTTTTTTAGCAATAGAGGTTGACAATAAATTACATATACAGCTGTAGGTTACATACTCTACTAAACTTAACTTGAGGTTAGGGGTTTAGTTTCTTTAGAGTACTATTTTTAGTCATGTGGCTGTGAGGCCATGTACCGTATTTCATAGTGAAAAATATATGTATGTGTTACATACCATTTGCTGTTGGTCAGGGGTTTTCTTAAATGTCTTGTTTCTAAGTACACATGCATAGTTTTGTTAGAGTGACTCTTAAGCTAGTTAATTGTACTATGGTCTCTATAGTCTCAAGTAAAGAAGGTTGATGTCATCAGAATACTGCAGCAGACCCATTCCACAACCGCCTTGTGTCTATATGACTAGTATCAATACAAAGCTGTTGATGATACAGTACAACTTACCATACCAATAAACTATATCAGGTTATTTTAAACTGTGTTTCTGTTTTTTTTACTTTTAAAGACCTTCCCCATTACCCATCAATTTAATTGTTGATCTCCAATTTTTCTGGGTAGCAGCTGTGGTTTACTACGATCATTTAGTTTAATTCAGCATTTTAGTGTTGCAGGTTAAATTAACGCATAACAGTGAAGGTGTTAAAGTCATTTAGTGTTCCACTTTCAGCGTATAAAGCTCTTGGTGAATTTTTCAGTTCTTCCCACATTTTCAGTCCCATACACTCTAAACGCATTGAATAGCTCTAGAATAATTCAATACATACATACATACAGTATGAGTTTCAGTGAGATACTTACATGACAGGTGTTACAGAAGGAGTAAACTCAATGCTTGTGGTCTTTAAGACAGAAAATACTTAGCGTAGTGCAAAGTGCCTGCAACTGTATTTGTGGTGTGATTTGTTTCAGCAGAACACTGACTTTAAAAGCTGTCATACCGCAGTCAATAAAGGGCAATTTCTCTCATAGAGCTGACCTATTATTTCAAGCAAGACGTGAAAAATGCAAAGGCAGAGCTACAGCAAGAGCCTGAATGCAGTACCATTGTGAGTGAAATTTACAGAAACCCCTAACAGAACGATGATCTTCGGACCCAGCGGTCAAGGACAAGACTGGGAAGAAAACTTACTGGAATACAGAGCCGCAAGTGTAATTAATGCCTTTGTAATTGGCTGCCATTATATTAGAAGGATGTGTGGGTTAAAGGTGTGCTGTGCTTGTTAAGTTTCTTTATGATTCAGTTAATCTGCACACTTTATAGGTAATTGTTCATCCTTACTTCAAACAAGTCTTTAATAATAACAGTAAAAGTAGAGCAAGCTTTTTTTTAATGTCAGGATTATGTCACAGTTTTCTGCTGTAACGTTTTCAAAAATATACAATGTGCTGTAAATATTTGTCCTTTTCTTTTTTTAACCCATTGTATTGAGTAAAATAATTTTTTTTAAAAATGGACAGTCCGACCAGGCAGTTATAAATGCTTTAAATAAAGCAAATGAATAAAATCAGAGTCAAAGAATGGATTAATAATTAATAACTAGTCTCCTTTACAGCAGTCGTCAATATCCACTTGATCTCAAAGATAGCGGAAGGCTGTGGTAATGTCTGTATGTATGTCTGTGAACGTGTCGGTGGCAGTGTGTAGGTGTAGGGGTGATGCAGGTGCTCCGGACAATGACAAACACTAAGTTCACGGTTCAAGTTCTTTTATTTTTCTTGTAATGGTCTCCTTGACCGTTTCAATAATAATGCTGGCTCTACCCAACGATGGGTATAGCCAGTGTATAAACCAAGGGGTTGCAGTCCTGAAATAATAATACAAAACACAGATACAGACACGCCTCCAGACAATGCGTGCTCTAGGTGCAGGTGGGGTGCTTTAAATAGTGGTGCTTGCTTGTTTGACAGGTGCAGTGAAGTCCGGGCTTATTGCTGGCTTGAAGCGGCAGCTCCCGGATTCGTATTAGCTGTCTGGCAAGACTAATGTACACAGTTACTCAAAACAAACAAAACACTTAACTCACGATTTCACAGTCCTCGTTTCCTCCCATTAACCACAACAAAGGAACCGATTATGGCGTCACATCCCCCTAAAGTACCCTAAGCCCCGCCCCCTCCGATAGCTAGTTCAATCACATTGTACAGTGCCCTCACAGGTCGAGAGGGAGATTGTTGATTCAGATTCATTCGCGCTCTGTCACAATGTCATACTTAGATTTTTACAAGTTACTGAATACATTATAATCTACATTTTTAAACATGCACATACTGGATGTAGGTCATAGTGATCTACTTCATGCTACTGATAACTCATTTTGTATTTAAACAAACTGACAATACATAATAGTGCAGATGTGGCTGCGCATATTATCTGCTGCATATTAAAATGATAACAGAACATCCAAACAGATGGTAGAGTGGAATTTATCAAGCCACCAATTCAGACAGCATTAGTCACCTGGTGTGGGAGTGAAATGATTGTTTTATGTGTACATCAGTACAAGAATAAACAGACAAGCAGCTGTAGGCTTAACCAGCTAAGACATTTCTATGTTAAACAGCCTTTGAATGAAAAAAGTGTTTTTAACAAGTAAGGTTTAGAGATATTAAATGCCCAGGTTCATTAAAACGGATGTTTGTTTCTCAGCAGGCTGTAACAATTCCCATTTGCAGGACTTCCATTTATTAGTAAAATCCTCTGCTGTTATGGACCTTAATCTTCACACTGCCAGTCCTTTAGCAGTCCTTTCAAAGCAGTGGCAAAACACTCTTGACGTGAAACACTTCCTTTGAAAAGTAAAGGCAAATGCTAATGTTTCTGCTGACTTCACTCTCATATAGCTGTATCCTCCAAGGTCAAGTACTACAGTGCCTGCACCAGCAATTGCTATTCCCCAGTGTGTACCAAGAAAAGTAAAAAAAATGAGTGACATTTCGACTGGTACATTTCTGTGTACCATGTGTCCTTCTGAGGTAGGAATACTGGTATAGAAAGCACCATCAGTTGTCCATGAGACAGCCATGTGAATTCACAACAGCCTCAAAATGAACAGCTAGATGTCTGTAACAAAGGGATAGTGTCAGATTTAGAGAGAATTAAACTATATTACTGTCAACACAAAAAAAATGGTTTAAGGGGGTGCTGGTAATGTTTTTAATAGGAAGCTCTAGGGGCATTCTCAAGTTACATTTATTAGCCAACAGCCAACAACTGCAAAACACAGAATGTCATGTTTTATATAATTTAAATCCTATCTATAAGGCAGTATTTTCTTTTTTTTTTCAGGGTCAACAGACAGGGCAAAATATGCAATACATAATATATGATAATATCATCATCATATATTATTCAACTTCCAACTTGCTATATATGCTAAGCATGTAGCCTCATAGAAGAAAGGATATCTAGATTGCTGTGATCATCCTTTGATTTGTGTTCAGAATGATGGTTCATTACAGCTCCCATCTTCCCTTTTAAAAGTTTACATGTGGTTTATCATGCTAAAAGCATTCAAACTATAGTAAAGAATGGTAAAGAACTGGCAAGTAAGGTCAATAATAGAGAAATATGTTAAAGGGTTGATATTCAGGTTTGGACACTATCTGAATGTGTACTGCATTAAGTAAATCAGTAATGAATAAGAATAAGTATGAATGAAGGCAATGTGGAAGGAACTGAATGAATATATTCTGCTGGTGTTCCTACTCTTGCTGCTTGTGATTGAAAGAGCCATTTAGTTGTCCCATTCTGTCAATATGGGGGTTAATTCTGTGCTAAATATGCTCATGTGTATTTGTTGGTGCTTTGTTGTTTTATGTAATGGGATCTGCTTATGCAGAGTTTTTTAGAATCCTAAACAAAGTCAACATAATTCAGACGGTATTGGAATGTTCGGGTCACAGTTTATGTATACAGTATGTATAGCTATGTCAATAAACCCAATTACTGGAAATGTTACACTTTATTATTATTATTATTATTATTATTGTGAATTAATAATTTAGCAGCCACTTTTATCTAAAGTGACTTACTATGCATCAACAGCTGCTGCTGCAGTCACTTACAATAGGACCTCAGTTTTACGTCCCATCTGAAAAGTTGTCATAGGGATGCTGGCTGGGTGTTGCAGTCCCCTAAAATACCCAGCTGACACCACTGAACACATCACACATGTGACAATCTATTCATTTCACTTGTTCTGGAAAGACAGTTGTAATGTTGTTTGGATGTTGTGTTGTGAAGGCGATAAACAGCTATCAAATGTAAATGGTTTGACTGAAATCTCTTTATGCAAGCACTGTATATATTACCAGATGCCCCCCCAAAGCTGCATGTGTCTGCACTTTTGTTTTTGTCACATCTAATTTGGTCTGACACTAAAGAGGTCAACAGTGATTTGAGCTCTCCAATGGCCTAATTGTTTAAGTGACACGGAAGGTAGTAAGACAGAAGCAAAACTAAACAAGGTTCAAAATGCAGACAATACAGACAATAATTGAATTACTTATGCATCAGAGATCCTTCTAAGATGTCCAACATAATACATCTTTTTGTTGATTTGCAGCTGACTAGGATGTGAAAAAACATGTCAAGACCTGTCTTTCCAATAGAAAATAGCAAGCAATGCATTATGGCTACAGTGGATATTTTGTGTGAAATGCATGCACAAACTACTGGGTAGCTACACATTGTATGTCCTCATTACTGTGATTTCCAGCACAATGCTGACACTTGGAATGTTAATACATTCATAATTGTTTTCTTTTTTTCATTCTGTTTTACAGCTTTAAATGGAGAAACAGATGGATTCTGAATCTTCAAAGCAGGCCTTTATGTCATTATAAAAATGACTGTCCTGTATAAAAAAAGCTCCTCAGACTGAACCATGAACCATCATCGTTATTGGCTTTTAATGTCAAACGTGCAGTCTGAACAGCATAATGCTGTTTGAAAAAACATCACTAATAGGAAGAAAGCTATTTCAAATTCAATACACTAGATAGAAGTAAATGCAACATAATGCCTTCAAAGGTCTCATGCTTATATGTTTTGACAGTTGTTTGCTGGGCAAGTGCGCTCTGGTACTTAAGTGTAACCCGCCAATCATCTTCATATGTAGGCCATACATCAATTAGTCAAAGACAGGTAGTGAAGAAAAGAAACATAACTTTCAACAACATTCGAACTCGCCCTTTGAATCCGCATTCCTTTGAATTTCTCATAAATGAGCCTAAAAAATGTGAAGCCAACACTCCCTTTCTGGTTATCCTCATTAGCACGACGCACAAAGAGTTTGATGCCAGGCAAGCCATCCGAGAGACTTGGGGGGACGAAAATAATTGTAATGACATCAAAATCATCACGTTGTTTCTTCTTGGCCAAAATACAGACCCTGTTTTAAATCAAATGGTAGAACAGGAGAGCCAAATTTTCCATGACATCGTTGTGGAAGACTTTATAGATTCTTACCATAATCTTACCCTAAAAACATTAATGGGCATGAGGTGGGTGACCACTTTTTGCCCAAAGGCGAAGTATGTCATGAAAACAGACAGTGATATTTTTGTAAATATGGATAATCTGGTCTACAAACTACTGAAGCCAACAACAAAGCCAAGAAGAAGATACTTCACTGGCTACGTCATCAACGGAGGCCCTATCAGGGATGTTCGCAGTAAATGGTACATGCCCAGGGATTTATACCCTGAAAATAAGTACCCACCCTTCTGTTCCGGCACTGGTTATGTGTTTTCTACAGACGTTGCAGAACTCATTTACAAAACCTCACTTCACACCACGCTGCTCCACCTTGAGGATGTCTACGTCGGCATGTGTATGCGCAAATTGGGCATCCACCCGTTTCAAAACAGTGGCTTCAATCACTGGAAAATGGCTTACAGCCTGTGTAGATACCGAAGAGTTATCACAGTGCACCAGATCTCTCCTGAAGAAATGCATCGGATTTGGAACGACATGTCAAGCAAGAAGCATCTCAGATGTTAATGCTGTACCTGTTTAAAGATATATTATAATTTATTTATTTGAGTTTAATGCTCAAGTAATAAGGCGGCCCATCTAGTAATTTATACATATCACTCTGTTCCCAGCAGTTACGGGTTTTGGACATTTTTATCATAACGCTGAATGTGTTTACTGATATTTAGCTTTGGAGGGAGTTAATGAACAGATATGGTTCCATATGTGCATGTGTACGTTTAAATAAACATGACACTGATGTATATTTTACAAAATGTTTTATTTATTTATTAGTGTCTTGAAACTATTAGTCACTTGGCAAACCAATAGAAGTCAGCGATAATGATATATAGGTAAGTTGTTGCACATTGTATTTCATCAAACAACACTAAAGAAGGTTAAATTAAAATATATAGTCAAGCAGGAAATAATGTAAAGCATTTTGATTGACAGTGAACTATTTATTTGTAGGAGCAACACTCCTAAGCAAAAACTGAAGTTTATTATGGTCAATTGCTGTTCTGCTGCTACTTTGCACCGAAAAAGATACATGTAGAAAGTGTTTGTTCATTGATTGATTATGCTTCAGCTAATTAATCGCCAGCAAGTACATGTCTTAAAGATGTGCAAAATTAATTATATGTAAAATTCCTAAAGTCTTGAATGTCTTTATTAATGTAATATCCCTGTCATATGAAATGTAAAAAAAACAAAAACTTGGGTGAATGTATTGTAAAAAAGAAAAAAACGTATCAAAAAATGATTACGATCATCAATATATCTCAGTGTTAAAAATCAACTGTGTAAAGCTTATTGATGCTTGATGTAAAGGCTGTGTTTTTATTATGATGTATGTACAGACCTTTGTAATTTTTCTTCATCAGTATGTATTATTGGGCATACGTATCCTGTTGTAAAAGTGAAATACGTTATTTACATTCCTATGTGAATGTATTATTCATGTGTATGTGGAGTATCTAATTTATTAACTGCTAAAGAAATTATTGCAGATAAATATATTTTGTATTACATGAACCAGAAGACGACAATTTAAACTGGCCTTATAACATCAGAGCCAATTTAATTGAGCTGCTTATAATTTTGTTTTTATTACGTAGGATATGAACTGTTGTGATTTTACCGTGCAAGCATAATTACATTTTTCTTATTGCAGATTATTGTAATGTACAGTATGACACCTTTTTACATTAAAATAAACAAACATTATTTATGATGTACTTTACAGCACATCATGAGGTCTGTCTTGGTACAGTTCAAAGTACTGTAAAAAAAAAAAAAAAAAAAAACAGTATGCTAGAGTGATTCCTATTGGATTTGCTTAGGTATGCAATTGCCAACAGCAGAAACGCCATATAGTAATAAAATATAGCAATTTTCATCAAAATAGCCACTTTACAGAAATCAAACAAACCTGGTGTAACCAGCGACCACACACACCACAAGCAAGCCTCTTACCACTATGCAAAAGAGCCAAGCCCATCAGTATTCATAAGTAAAGAATTATTAAACTTCATCTCACTGACGGGTAAGAATCCATAATGGTAGTGCATCACGTAACACTGCTTGTTACACTGGCAGTTAACCAAGGTTTGGTTTCTGATAAATCAAAGTGCCCAGGCTCACAGGTAGAATGTACGCATCACACAGATAAATCACATTTTAGTATAAACCAGGAAATGTGTGACCCTGCATCTTTAATAACTAATATCCTTGTTCTTACCATTTATATGAAATTGAGAAGAATCTACAACTGTTAGTGTCGTATTAAGGTAAGAAAACATTCTCTTTTACATACATCACTTAAATTATTATTTACTTGCCAGTTTTCCTTTTTCAGTTTCTTTTTTCTAGCTTTGTTTATGTACAATCATGGTGCCACTCAGCCATAACTATTACAAAAGTCTGCTTGACACTGGTCACTCAACCGATCACTGTAAATAAATGTTCCAGGAACATGTAAATGTACCTTTTTCCAGAACATTTTCACTTTTGATGTGCTTGTAATATGTGGAGGAATCTGAAACCTATGTGTAAATATTAAAAGTGTACAGTGACAATAACAATGGGAACACTGTTTCCTCACAGCAATGCAAGTGGCAATGTGACTGATTAACACCACCCAGGAGGAGGATTATTAAGGCACAGAATGTTGGGTCCTGTCGGGCAGGTTCCAGCTGTGAAAACACAGTAATTATTCGGCAGATACAACTGTGCGTGTGTTTTAGGTAAGCTTTCCCTGCGGTTTTATTTTTAGTACCAGCTGGTAATTATACTCATTTATAACTTACCACTTAATTATTTTAAATATGTTGCAATATAATAGTGGAACATCCATATTTCAATTGTCAAGCTACAGATGAAAAAGAAAACAGCAATTACTTCCAGCAGCAACTGTCACTACTTCAGAATATAAAGCACCACTTTATCCCAATAATGCATGTTCCAGTACCTTCTCAACAAAGAACCTGCCCACACAGAGCTGAGGTTACATATTTGTAAAAAAATAACTGTTAATTATAAGTTCTTTCTTTATTTGTAATAGACCTGTGGCGGGACTCAAGCACTGAAGCAATGCATTAAATACAAACATAGAATAGGTGAAATAAAATCACAACTTAAAACAAGAAATAGACAAAAAATGAAAATGTGCAACATGTGCCAGTTGTGCAATGATTTATTGGTTGCTGTTTGCAGTTATTTCAATTTTCTTACTGTGAATTAAATTAAACAGGATAAATAGCATGAATAGTTAACACAATAACTTACCTTATATGATAAAAGATAAAGTAGATACGTACATTTCTAACTACGTTATGTTAATAAATTAGAGCTGCCTTTTTTATCTTAACTGAAAAAACAGACCTTTTTGTAAGAGCAAATAGTATTAATCTTCATTACTCAAAATGTGCAGTTAGGTTTGGTCTGCAGACAGATATTTTTTACTGTTTATGGTTCAATGTAATGGTTAAATACAAGTATTTTTTATTTCTTATGTCACCTTGCATTAAGACAAGTCTGTTTGTTATTGAATAGTGTAGAAATATTTTATCCTAATCTCCCAAAAGATACTTGGTTAGAAACTCACACTAGCCCTGCACCCAGTCCTTCCAAACTATCAATTAACTATATTAGTTAAATGATTGAGTAGCCAGGATTTTGAGCAACCCCTGTTGCATTAACAACTGCTAATGAAAGTTTCTAACCTTGTGATATAATGATATAAACCATTGTACAAGCTGTACAACAGGGCTAGGTGCAGCAATAACTCCCTGCATACACCCACACTGGCCAAAGTGCACGGTAATTTCAGCTTGAAGGTTTAACAAGTTGTGTATTTACAGTATGTGCACAAGTATTCAGCTACAATCTACTTCTATAAATGTCATTGCATTTATGTGGCAATATAAATAAAATATATACAACTTCTGCTGTTGTCATTTCAAATAGCTACTATTCCCCATTTCCCATTGTCGCAGGCACATTTTAAATTTAAGGTTAAGAAGGCACCTCCCTTACCCAAAAAACATCAACATTGACTTCTAAAATACGCAATACTTTGGATCATTTTTTTCTTCAGACAGTGGCTCACTCAAAACTCATATTGCAGTGAAATACATTTTAAGAAATAAAACACCTTTTGAATGTGGAATACTTCAAACTTAAATGATCATTATATTGGCTTATCTTTAAAATGAACCTAAAAATATCCCAAAAAAATTAACAAAAACAAAAAGGCGGCAACTTTGTCAATAAATTACTTGAAAAAACATTAAAAAGCTATGCCAAAAGCAGGGGTAACATGTTAAAAAATAAAACTACTATGCTGCTTAATATTAATAAATATAACCACCTGAGTACACATTTTATCCTTGTACATTTTTTTTTTGTGAAATGAACCGTCAAGTGTCTTCAAGAGTTTTATCAATTCTCTCTTGAATATTAGCAGTGTTTCAAGGAGAGCCAAGCAGTGGCTGTAGGGTCCAGTGAAGTGCTGGGGAATGAAGCAGAATTCTGTCTAAGGTGCTTACTCTCTCTCTCTCTCTCTTTCAGCTGATCCTAGCATTCCACACAGATCAAGTAACAGGAAATATCAGCTGATGCTCAGTTGGGCAAACCCAATCAGTTTGATCTCGTCAGGAATCTCGTTTCCATCACACCCAGAAGCCTTCAAGAGTAAAAAATAGGAGCAGGACATTCAACAAGATTGCATAGAACAAAATGCTTTTAGTATTAGTGTCTAATATAACTTGACCAGTTTTATATCCAGTCTTTATTGAGATCACTTTCTCATTTCTGTGTGTGTGTGTGTGTGTGTATATATTATATATATATATATATATTATTATTATTATTATTTATTTCTTAGCAGACGCCCTTATCCAGGGCGACTTACAATTGTTACAAGATATCACATTATTTTTTACATACATATTTTTACATACAATTACCCATTTATACAGTTGGGTTTTTACTGGAGCAATCTAGGTAAAGTACCTTGCTCAAGGGTACAGCAGCAGTGTCCCCTACCAGGGATTGAACCCACGACCCTCCGGTCAAGAGTCCAGAGCCCTAACCACTACTCCACACTGCTGCCCTGCATATATATATATATATATATATATATATATATATATATATATATATATATATTATATATATATATTATATATATATATATATATATATATATATATATATATATATATTAGGGTCCCAACCCGAAATACGCCCCTATCCAATTACAATTTTTAGAACCCAGAAATCTTTTCGTGTTCAGGGCTGGACTGTCTTGCCAATGACCCCTATTTTATTAATGTTATTATTTGTTAGAACTGAACAAATGTAGAATATTTAGGTTGCTATTTTATGTGTTATTTTATTCTGAATACAGCAAAAATGATGGTACTATGTTGTGTGCAGCCCAGCTAATGTGATACTGTAGCTTTAATTGGAAGACCGACGTGCACTGTGACGTTGCTGCTCACTGCTCGAGTTAGGTTATGTCTTCAGATGACCTTCAGATCGGGTTCGGGTTAAGTGAATTTCCTGCATCGCGATGGGGTCATTCGCAAGACAACCCCACCCCACCCCAAACACGAAACGATTTCGGGGTTCTCAATTTTATATATATATATATATATATATATACATATATATATATATATATATAAAATCCAGGGCTCGTAATGGAATGTGAAACAAGCAATGGGATTAGTCGAGCAAAAACATTTGGCCAAATATTCAAAGATGTTACCAATGTATGCAACTTTTATGCAACTCTCCTTGCATTGCAAATATCTTGCATACAGACGTGCTCAAATTTGTTGGTACCCCTCCACAAAAAAACGAAGAATGCACAATTTTCTCTGAAATAACTTGAAACTGACAAAAGTAATTGGCATCCACCATTGTTTATTCCATATTTAATAGAAATCAGACTTTGCTTTTGATTTTTTATTCAACATAATATTGTAAATAATAAAACAAATCAAAATGGCATGGACAAAAATGATGGGACCGCTAACCTAATATTTTGTTGCACAACCTTTAGAGGCAATCACTGCAATCAAACGTTTTCTGTAGCTCTCAATGAGACTTCTGCACCTGTTAACAGGTAGTTTGGCCCACTCTTCCTGAGCAAACTGCTCCAGCTGTCTCAGGTTTGATGGGTGCCTTCTCCAGACTGCAAGTGTCAGCTCTTTCCATAGATGTTCGATAGGATTCAGATCAGGACTCATAGAAGGCCACTTCAGAATAGTCCAATGTTTTGTTCTTATCCATTCTTGGGTGCTTTTAGCTGTGTGTTTTGGGTCATTATCCTGTTGGAGGACCCATGACCTGCGACTGAGACAGAGCTTTCTGACACTGGGCAGTATGTTTCGCTCCAGAATGCCTTGATAGTCTTGAGATTTCATTGTGCCCTGCACAATTTCAAGGCACCCTGTGCCAGGCGCAGCAAAGCAGCCCCAAAACATAACCAAGCCTCCTCCATGTTTCACTGTAGGTATGGTGTTCTTTTCTTTGAAAGCTTCATTTTTTCATCTGTGAACATAGAGCTGATGTGACTTGCCAAAAAGCTCCAGTTTTAACTCATCTGTCCAAAGGACATTCTCCCAGAAGGATTGTGGCTTGTCAATATGCATTTTAGCAAATTCCAGTCTGGCTTTTTTATGTTTTTCTTGCAAAAGTGGAGTCCTCCTGGGTCTTCTTCCATGGAGCCCACTTTCGCTCAAAAAGCGACGGATGGTGCGATCAGAAACTGACGTGACTTCACCTTGGAGTTCAGCTTGTATCTCTTTGGCAGTTATCCTTGGTTCTTTTTCTACCATTCGCACTATCCTTCTGTTCAATCTGGGGTCGATTTTCCTCTTGTGGCCGCGCCCAGGGAGGTTGGCTACAGTTCCATGGACCTTAAACTTCTTAATAATATTTGCAACTGTTGTCACAGGAACATCAAGCTGCTTGGAGATGGTCTTGTAGCCTTTACCTTTACCATGCTTGTCTATTATTTTCTTTCTGATCTCCTCAGACAACTCTCTCCTTTGCTTTCTCTGGCCCATGTTCAGTGTGGTGCACACAATGATACCAAACAGCACACTGACTACTTTTCTCCATTTAAATAGGCTGAATGACTGATTACAAGATTGGAGACATGTGTGATACTAATTAAAGAAACTAATTCGTTTGAAATATCACTATAATCCAATTATTTATTATCTTTTCTAAGGGGTACCAACAAATGTGTCCAGGCCATTTTAGAATATCTTTGTAGAATAAGCAATAATTCATCTCTTTTCACAGCTTCTTTGCTTTATTCTATGACATACCAAAGGCATGCAAGTATACATGATAAAATAGCTTTTAATTTCATCACTTTTCAGGAGGAATGAAGCATTATTTCAATGAGCTGTAAGGGTACCAACAAATTTGAGCACGTCTGTATATTCACAAGTCTGTGAAGCTGGGATATTGCTCATATCACAAGGTTGTGTAAATGAATACATTTAAATAAACCTAAACAGGAAATTTATCACAAGTTTATTTACAAGTTTTCATATTTTTTAATACATTAAAATGCTTCCAAACCAAGACAAACCTATCTGGACGGGGCAGTAAATCGATGAGAAACTTGTAATTATACCACACGATTAAAGACGTATGAACTCATCTAATAATCATTCTTTTTAATATATAGAGGCTGAGTTATTGTGTGGTACAGTTTAAGACCTTTCACACTGTTTTAGAGCCCCGTCCGGGCAGTTTTGTCTTCGCCCGGCTTTCATCCACTCCCCAGATAACGTAAATGTTGTTTCAACTTATCTGGGATAACAGCATCCAATGGTGGCGTTTTTGGAGCCGCAGACATCTTATAGGGAAGGTATTTATTTTTTGATACATATTTAATAAGGAAATAAGAAATATTTTGTTTATTTAGCAACAGTATCTATTAATGTTTTTTTTTTTTTTTTCACTTCTCGCAACGCTCTGAACAACTAAAACTAAACTTAATTTAAACAAAGCTTAGTGCGCTCTAAGCTCCCTCTTGATAGGAGTAAACTGTATTTTAGTTTGTTAGCGAATTAGTGAAGTAAAAAACATGTAATATTTTTTCCCCAACATTGTGATTTGTGGAAAACGTATTGTTTGAATTTCACACTTGTAGGTGGACTTGCATAATTATTCACAACTCCTCCTCCGCCTCCAGAGTTGAGAAAAAAAAAAAAACTTAAATTATTTTTGACTCGTAGATACAACTTTTTTCTCAAGGCAGAACTGAGAGGAAATAATTTCAGCAACTGCTCTTGCGAAACTCCCATCTCTTGAATATCTGGCCCATTTACCCACATCATTGCCAAAACTGAAGAAACACCTGATGGCTAATTCCTGTTTTTATATTGAAACTTTAAATGCTCATATCACAAAACCATCATTTTAGTAAATACTTTCATCCACTGAGCCAGCGACATACACTGAATAATATGGAAGCTGAGAAAATGAACTCTGATTAGCAGCCAATTATTCTGCAGCTGGCAACAGATATTCAAAAGTCCCAATGAATTCTGAAAACATACTCTTTTAATATCTAGCCATTCATTAATTCTATTGCTGCATACAATAAATCATACTATTGGGCAGAGGCAATTCACTTTGTTTTCTTACCTTTTATAAGTACTACCAATATTACAGCTGGTCTCCCTTTTCTTCTGTTGAAGACTTGGTTTCTATTTTATACTTTATATATTTCAAATAAGTGACCTACCAGACAGCATTAAAATGTGTGTGTGTCAAATAAAAATATAAATAAGAAGCAAAAAGGACCAAAGTATATTCATTCAACACAACAAAATAGTCCAGTGATAATCAAGTGAGATGTAATGCTAAAAGGAGGTAAGGAAATGCATTTTAAAACCTTGGTTACATGTACAGTAGAAGGCATGCAGTAATGCATGGATTAACACTTCTCACAATCCCCTGGTGGGCGAGTAACGATATGAATGCATGCCTTATACATGTGATCAACATCATTTGTTACAAAGGAACATGTAATGAATACGGATAATTAAATCCACTTGAATTAACAGGGCTGAATTAAAAATGAATTACTTCAGAACTCAAAGGAAGTGCATAAAATATGCAGGCGATATTCTGTGGAATTAAGTCGGAATTAATTATGAATTTGCGGCCATTTATTCAAATTAGACATAAAATAGAGTGCAGAAGAGGCTGAAAACAGCTGAAGAACTGAAGACTGATTCAGACATTAATCTTTGGCTTTACATATGCTCACTTTAAGTAGAATAGCAAGCTACTCACCAATTTGAAAGTCAAGATTGTGTAAGTGTTTGGGTCATCTACAATCTTCTGTAAGTTAGCAGCAACTGAAATGAAAAACAAAAAATTGAAAGGTTGTTATTTAATTGCAGTTTTGATATGATTATAGACAGTTTTAAAATATATATTTAAAATAAATTGCAAACCATTGCTCTGCAGCTTCATTTATCCATAAAAAAATGTGGGGTTTTCCCCCTCTTTTTTTTTTTTTTTTTTTACAGGAATAAACTAAATAGTGACCAACATACACTATACGATGTTTGGTTTTTAGGACGTTGTGACCTTTATAAATGGTTTAAAAAGTGGTGGTATTTAGATCTGGTGCTGTTTAGGTAGACTACAAAATTCCCAACATTCTGTGAAGAATGTCAAAAAGCAGTAATAGCTTCCCAGGGGCGGCACACAATTGGCCGAGCGCTGCCCGGGGGGTGGGGCTTAGGTCGGTCAGGGTGTCCTCGGCTCACAGCGACCCCTGTAGTCTGGCCGGGCCCCTGCGGGCTTGCCTGTAAGCTGCCCAGAGCTGCATTGTCCTCCGACGCTGTAGCTCAGAGGTGGCTGCATAGTGAGTCTGCAAGAAGCGGTCGGCTGACGGCACACGCTTCAGAGGACAGCGTGTGTTCGTCTTCGTCACTCCCGAGTAAAAGTGGGAGTGATAGCGGTTAGCTGACCCTAAAAATAATTGGATATTCTAAATTGGGAGAAAATACAAAAAATAATTGGTGACCACTAAATAAAAAATAATAATAATAAAAAAAAACAGTAATAGCTAAAGTTTTATAAGCTACTGCAGACTTCCAAGGGGCACAGAGATTCAAAAGCAACAGATGGTGTGGCATGAACTAATGAGTAAATGTGACACATTTCACTGTCCTCTTTCTCTGAACTGCGTATTACATGTATACTGTATCTAGAGAAAGTTAACCGAATCATTTTCCAGTTTACAATCAAATCTAAATGTGAACTGTAACATTAAGTTACCGATAACTACATCATGTCCATCCACAAGGCCAGCCGAGAACAGCTCCTGAGACACACCGTCTGCTGTATCTTTATAGAAAAGGGGAAATTAAAGATTACACAGCTTTACAGACATGACCGTTTTTTTTTAGTTTTAAGTTGGGTTTTTTTTGTTTTCTAGGATCAATTATCAGAATAAAGTTGGTAAGTTGTTTACCTCAACAGAATGTTTGATATGGTACATAAATAAAACACATGACAACTAGACATGACAATCCACTGCAATAAACATGATTTATATACCAATACTTGTATACATACAATGGCAAACTTTAATCAATATTTTAAAAAAAACACCTGCTCACATGAAGGATGCTTGAAAATCAAGTTGGTTTTATACGATCAGTTAAAGTCTATGTATAACATAGAATATGAACAAACTGTTTGTAAATATAAGTAAATGTATACTGTTAACATACCTCTTCCTGGTGTAAATTCAAAACGTATATCATTCAATTCCTTTCTGGCATTCCTAAGGGACAAGCACAGCAGCTGTTGACTTCCTTATTTCAAATGCAAAGGGGTACACAGGAATTCACTCTTTGAATATAATGACAATGAAAAACAGGTAGCTTAGTTGTCAATATTGGGTTGCAAATGTTTATAAAAAGGTCCAGGACAGACTTACAAGAGAGTCACAGTTTTGCCAATAGCCATCTTAGAAAAGTTAGTACCTTGATAGTTTAGAATTGGCATAACAAGGCGTTACTATGCAGGATATGCAAGAACCACAACCAACTTCTTCATAACCAGGTGAGATGTCCTACAAGCAACTGATAATGCACGCTATCCTTTCAAATGCAGTCTTCGTAATGAAAAAGCTTTGAAGGCAATACAACAGAATATTAAAAAAATTAATTGCTTGGCCTTAGTACATATCAACTGACAGCAATATAAATTTAAGATGTATGTCTTCAGGAAATCATGGGAAGTGTTCTTTCTGCCCATAATCGTACTGCAGTTAGGTTTTCCCTCGGCAACACAAGCAATAAAAAAAAAAAGATTACATTTGATACTTAAAAACATTTTTGCAGCAAGTTTAAGAGGAAATCTACATATTTATATACATATAGGGCTTTATAAAAAATCCCTGCAAGCATAGCAATTCCAAACTTGTTTAAAATGACAACTGATTTGGTCAACTGTTACTTATTTAAACACAGGACTCAAAATAAAGAAACTTTAGTCAAGTAGACAAATCTTTCCACAATATTATTTCAGCCCTCCTTTGAGAATACACTACTTGTTCCCAGCCTTTGAACCCCACATTACAATTGGTCTCTTGGTATTCTACCCAAAATTAAATTAGATACTTCTCTTGCTCAGATGTAGCTGCTACCAGATGCCTCGAAAGACATCATTCATCACTTAAAAAGCACTTTACAAGCATGTCATCTCATGTTTGTACCTGCTATGCTTAGGTTAGCTTAGAGATAGGCAGATCTGAAATATCTGAATGCATTTAAAAGGTTATGTATTAAAACAACAGGTGCTGAAGGATGTGTCAATGTGTGGAATCATTTCTATGGCACTGAATAATATTGTGCCAAGTTTAATTTTGGAACGGCTCAAACTGTACCAACTAAAATAACATTGTATAGTTTCCTGTACAACCAGCACAACTGAGCCACACACATACACCCACACCAAACTTAATTTAATAAACAAGGATTTACTGTAGTCTCTTCTTCAAAGCCTTCAATTCAAAATATACACTCTGCTGATAATATCTGTCAAATTAATATAAAACCTATTTCCTTTCAAAATCTGCAAAGCTCTGTATCTTCCCTGGTTCTTTCACACATGGCAACAAATACCAAAACTATGCAAGTGCTTACAAGAAGGGAAGGCAAACTTCTATGTCAAACAGACTTTTATGTCAACGCACTAAGGCATGCAATCACGCTGTCAAAAATGTTATCCAACAACCAAGGGCACACAACTGCAATGTAGATCAGGGATAACTTGCTAAATATAAAACACAGACTGTGTAAGAAGACGTTAGAAATGAAGACCAAGGATAAAGGTGTTCAATTGCCTGATGCTTACCATATATAGTGCCCGTCTTTTCAAAATCCTAAGTCTTTGCGATATGCCATGGAATTCTCTTATTTTTTTCGGAAACAAAAATCAATATCCTTTGAAAAAGGGTACTACACTCAATTTCTGTCAAGAGAAGGGTATTTAAGAAACGTGTGGGGTCAAACAGTAACTCTACTGCTACCATTACACCATAGATGGGGGTGTGTTTCCTAAATGGGGGGACAGGACCAGGGTCATTGTGACCAATTAGTAGGTCTCAAAGTATGCTAGGGTACCATATGTACTTTATAAAGTTGTTTTATTATAGTAACATCTTCTTTAAATTCATTTTTTCTTGTGTTAGAAGAATAAACAAAGCAAATACCAGTACGAGGCTTGTTCTAAATTCAGCAGTCCAGCTCTGGGGTGCAATATCAATTTTGCAGTCTAGCTCTAGGCAAGCAATATGATCTGCTTCAAGTACATTATTAGCATGGGAAAAGCACAGCTCATGGTCATAGGATAAAAAGGGTGAAAAATGAAAGATACAATAGAAAGTGTAGTGCCAGATGTGCACAGCTCATCCAGTAACCAAAATACTAGGCTGAGGTGAAAGAGTGCAAAACAACTTAATAGTGGAGGGCCTTCCCTATCCTGTAGCTCCGTAATTAAAAAGGGGTGTACATAAATATCTTTGAATCTGACACCATATTCCCCTCGTGGCCAATATTTTTCCCTTATAAGCCTCAACTCAAATCCATATTTGTATTATATAAATAAAGCTATCAAAATTGAACACATGTATATAAACCAATACGTTTTTATATAGAGAGGATATTGAATGATCGTGGCTTATGTTTTTTGTACAACCTCATCCTCCTAAAGCAAGTAAAAACAGACCATGAACGATCATTCAGTATTCTGTTTATAGCACAAGTACATTTTTGTAATAAATAGCAATACAAGTTGTACATTATATTTATTATATCAATTAATTCAGGGGTTATTTTACCTGGCAGATCTTTACTTATATTGTCAACAGACTATGCTGCGATGCAGATTAATTTCAAGCCCTGTTTAGGATAGAACCTTGAGCTCAGTCTGGCTGTTTGGATAAGTCAGGTCACACAGATCGGTGACTGGCATTTCTTCACTAAACTTGTTCTCATGCAACTCAGAGTCCAAATCAAAACAACAGAAATGAAAAATGATTTCAGACATTTTATAAAAAAGTTATAAAACACGTATCAGAAGCAGTATTGTTTGAACTACCTCAGCACAGCTCTGTCCTGAATTTAGCAGAGACCTTTACAACTTAAACTTCGCACACTACAAAAACTTTTTTAAAGAGTTAAGTAAAAATGAATAAGTCGTAAGTTTAGAATAATTTCAACATTTACCGATCAGTCCCTAAATTCTAAGTCACTTCTGCAGCATGGATAAATGCCTGCAGACAGGCTTAAAGAAAGTAGTTATCGGATCAATCCTGAGCCTCTTTTCCAGGAAGACTCATCTTTTACTTAAAAATTACACAGTCTGCTGCCTGTCCTATTGTCTGTGATTTAGGCTTGCAGCTGTTTACGGCTAAGCAGAGGATATATTTTTTTCTATTACCAACATATGTTACTTATTGTAGGGTGGTGTGTTACAATGTGTTTGCCCTGGCTGACTTTTTTTTTTAATTGTTATTATTTATTAGTACAGAACTTGCTTGAACTAAAATCAATCTCAATCTAATGCAAGGAATTCTAACAGCTATCTGTCTGCTAATGAAATCAACCCTGTCTGATGTCCCTGTATAGTACCTATTTAAAAAAAAAATTAAAAATCCAGACGTAGCAAAATATGCTCCCTCGGTATCTCCTCCCAGTTCCACTTCTCTGAGAAAAAAAAAACACTGCAGTGTGAAGTGTAGCTCGTTATAGATTCTTCCCATGATACTGGACATCAGTGAATTAAAAAAAAAAAAAAAAAAAAAAATCTTTATGAGCATGACAACTGTGCATTAGCAAAGAATTACAAAGTAATGTGTTATATTTACTTTAATCATAAAATTAAATTGCTGCTGCAAAATCTTGCTTACCTCAATCGTAAAACCATATTTAGAGCAAACGGCCCTTGGATGTATTGAGAAGTCTCAAGAGGGTGCACCTTTAAAATGCAAGAAACACATTTCTCCATACTGTTTCATCAGATATTTCAGTAAACTGAACTGGTGGCATAAATTAGAAAATAAATTAAAACATTATTATGGTATAGTAGGTTTTAAAAAAACTGCAGTCTCCTGATTTTATCCAAACCTTAGAAATAACTTACATCCATACAAATTAACTTCATTCAATTAGAAGATTAGACACACTATTGTATGTGGTCCGCTAAGTTTATTTGGCCTGTAGCAAACCACATACATAGCATGCAAAAATGCATTTCGAGAGTAACAGTTCTAAAAACACACCTGAGGAGCCTCAGTGGACAGCTCCTGCATAGGATCACTGTTGGCATTTACAACATTCTGTGTGGGGGGAAAAAAAAAAAAAAAGGTTTTCAAACTAAATTACTTTAATTATAAAAAGGTAATAATTAGAATACTGTTACACGGCTTATCTACACAATTAATCGAACTTTACAAATTAATCCACCAGGGGTTTTAATTCAATGACCCATGCATGCTGTGAAGGGTTTTATTAATTGGTTATGCAAATGACAATCAGGAATCGTAGCTCAAATACACACACCAATTTATACACTTAACTACTTAGTTATATTATATGATCTGTTTTCATTTTATATGATTATTATTTAGCAGATGCCTTTATCCAAGGCGACTTACAGAGACTAGGGTGTGTGAACTATGCATTAGCTGCAGCGTCGCTTACAACGTCTCACCCGAATGACAGAGCACAAGGAGGTTAAGTGACTTGCTCAGGGTCACACAGTGAGTCAGTGAGTGAGCTGGGATTTGAACCGGGGACCTCCTGGTTACAAGCCCTTTTCTTAATTAAATACATAGATGTTAATTTATTGGATCAACATAAGAATAAGCAAATGAATATTAATATTAACTAAAACTAAATCAAACAAGACTATGAATTTTGTGCAGATTACAGCACAATATCAATAATCAATAAATAAATACTACTTTTGGCATTAAAAAAAAATGTCACCGACGATACAGCCAGACAGTTTACAATTACTAGTGCATACATCAACACAACAAAAAGCAACTCGGAAAAGTTATTTACCTCTTCATTTTCTTTTCTTAACCTTCGTGACTGGAAAATAGCATTGCATGATTAAATATACAGCATAAATAACATTTCACAAATCATGCAACCTGTCCAAAGAAATAAGTAACAGTTGCCTTAATTGAACAGTTAACATCCTTTTTTTTTTTTTTTTTAAATGGACATGAAAAAGTGCCTTTTGTAACTGCCGAGACTGGTAAAACATTAACAGTGATACCAGTCTTGACAGTTACCATTGCAGAAGCCCATCTTTTGTGTAGTAAAATGATGAACAGTTATCCCACCCAGTCATTCTCTATTGGTAAAGTCAGTCATATCAAAATACATACTGTAGTAAACTCAATATTATAGACTACACTTCTACTTTTTTTACAATTCCTTTTTTTGTTTGATTTGGTTTGAGTTGTAATAAATGTATAGACAAAAAATCCCCCTAAATGTGTCTACAAGATGGAGAACTTGGTTTGTTATTGTTAAGTTTATAGTTGGTATAGCTGAACCTATATAGGTTCATATATAGGTAGGTATAGGTATATGTATTTATATTACAGATCAATCTCATTTGCATGCTCACGATTATGAGATAACTAATGAGGTCTGACTAAGTTTCAGCTTAATTGCCCTTCCCATTTGAACTCTGCAGTAAACAAGGTAAACTGCTAATATTCGGCTGACACCACCCATCCTTGTTTTTAAATGTTACTTACCCTTCCTTGATTGACTGCTGCTTTTCCCTCTTCACTCCTTTCATCCAACTCATCATCACTCCACTCCCAGTCTCCATCCTCGGTCTTATGTAGATGACCACTGGACCCAGGGACTCTTCTAACCTTTTCAATTACACACCAAAATTAGGTGTTATTTATTCACCTCTCAAAGAGGTTTTCTGAAACCAGGTAACCATCTATATAATTTTCCAAAGTAGTCCAAATGACAAGAGTGTGACGGTGTCCTTTTTGAAAACTAAATAAATGTCAATAACTATATATATATATATTTTTTTTTTAATCCAGTTAAATGTTTTTTTCAAATAATTCGGGATGTTTTTCATTATTTTGCTTTACTCAAACAAACATGGCAGTGCAATGCCTACAGAAAGCATGCAAGCAACACACACAAAAAACGAAAACACAGACACCTTCAACAGGCACCTCAGAGCAGCCTAAAAAGAAGCACCCAGCATCTAATGGCTAAGTCAAAAAACAAATACCCTTCTGTTGCCATCCTGTTCTCTCTCAGAACCTGACACCATGCTTGTTTTCCCAGGGTTCTGCTCAGGTTCCTTGAGCAAAACAAAAAAGCATCAGGCCATTCTTATAGACATTCCTGCAAGCTTGATTTCACACCTGAGAGTATGCTAAAAGCTGGGCATGATTATCCATAGGCACCCTGGATGATGATTAATTTCCAATTTGTTACACAAAAACACAACAGCAGTAGCAAAGCAGGAGCATGATTAAAGTGGTAGCTCCAGAAAAAGTAAGTTGCACAATTGGCTTGGCAGGTTTTAAATAACAAAGTAAACCTGTTTATATATGTTTATATATTATATATATATATATATATATATATATATATATATATATATATATATATATATATATATAGCATTTAAAACAAACAAAAAAGAAAACAATGTTTAGAGAAGCCATTTCATAATGGAAAATATAACACTACAGTAAAATATTGTAAATGGCACTGTTTTGGCAAGTTTATATTTCTGGGGAAATAAAACAAACACAAAAGCAATATCACTTTTTTAAATATGCACCGATAACAATGTATAAACTGAACAACAATTACTCATGCGCCTCTTCCTTTACAAACGGAAGGCCATAATAAAATCTGCATTATTATTGCAATGAAATAGAGATAACATTTGGGGGCGATTAATATCCATGATACAATCTCTATTGCAGCGCTATACTTTTAATTTAAATAAAGGATTTTGCCTTATTACAAGAAACAGTGCATTTGAAATGATACCACAGACTTGACAAAAGCAGCATTCAGATAGATCTATGCCATACGGGTGACACTGAAAATGTAATGCAACGCACATAGGAAAAAGAACAGTTAAAATTACTCAAAAAATGTCATGGAAGATCACCAAAAGGCACCACCCCTCAAAGAAAGAATATGCATATTCATGTGCACTGCCTTCTATTCAAGGTTCCCAAATGTTGAGCATTATGTACAGTAGATCACAAAATGTGTTTATAATTGTTATCAGAAAATCTATTTTTGAGCTTCCACACCTCAATGGTTTTTCTTTTCACATTATTGAAGAGAAGGTATTCATTCTGAAGCAGTCTTGTTAAGTGCTATGCTTTTTCAAATTTGATCATCTTTGGTAAATGGGCACTGCAGTGAAACTCAGAAATGAACGATATTAGATTCAACACTGCTCTCTGCTGGACATAAAACATGGGAAAGTGTTTCTGTTTTTTAAACAAATTACAGATGAACCCATTTTATATCACCTCGCTTAATATCACACCCCTTTTATTATCACGTTTCTTCAAAAGCCACTCGCCATGCACCATAGGTTCTTTGAGAAATTACCTCTCTTCATATCATCTCACAAACCCGCTTATTGTCATGCTTTGTGCAGCCTGTCAAGTGCTTCATGACTGAGCTTTACTAAGTAACCACAGGAGGATATAATTAATTTCCAAAGCAACTAACAACCAATAATCATCTCGTCTGATAAACTGACATTTTGTGCAGCCTCAAATGCTACGTGGGCAGTCTTAACAGGATACAGTTCAGTTACATAACACCAAAGTCAACAAATTTCTTCTTTGACATAGTCAATCTTATACAAATGCACACAAAAAAACACCAAGAGCAACGCTAATTGATAGCTCTCATCAGTCGACAATTCATGCCTTCTTTAGATAATGACACAAACTGTTTTTTTCCAATTCATGATTCAAAACGTATGTGTCCTGTAGTAAACTATATGCGTTTGTTTAAATGTAAAGAACGATTAAATGTACAGTATTAAAACACAGCTCTTGAATTCACCGTTATTTTTCGTTCTTTTTTTTTTTTCCTCGTATTCGTAATGTGCTTTCATAGGTAAACATGAAACCCGGTTCATATCATGACCCGCTTTATATCATAAACTATGCCTGCACGGCAATCATGGTATAATGCATACTAACCTAACTTTTCACCCTGTTATTTGTACTGTAGTATGTTTCTTTTTCTTCATTGACTGAAAAGGACTCTTCTTAAAGGCATGCTTTATTGTGAATATAAACTAGCTTTATGCATTCAAAAAGAAGAAAAGCATAAATGTGTAAAAAGGCTTTCAGTTTGTGTTTGCCTGTGGATATCATTATTTATTAAAAACAGCTTTGTACTAGAATAATGATGCTTTCTAAAGTCAAGCAGAATGCAATATCAAGTGTGTATATATATATATATTACTTATCTCTATACATACAGTACATTAGGTTACAAACCAGACAAACTGTGATTTCCATCGCGCTCTTCTGAAATATGACGTTACATACTGTAGCACAGCAGGGAGGGGGTTAATATCCTCCCTGCCAAACACCTGTGTTAACTGTTTTATTATTGATTAATTATCACCTGCACCTGGCTATCATTGTAAATTAGAGCCAGGTGCAGGGTATTAAAGGAGAGCAGTCAGTCTGCTCAGGGCTGCTGCTGTGTGGAGAGCCCGATTGACAGTGTGCTCAATCGTAGTAAACGGTACTGTGTGAAGCCTTCTTGTTTGGTCTTGAAAAACTGTGTGTTTTTGTATGATTTGTCAGGTAAACGGCTTAGCTGTCCTGCGAGTGAGTCAGGGAACCTACAAATGTTTACTAAGAACTCCGAAGGAGCTAGGTGTTTTGTTTTTGTTTATTTTATATTATTAAAAAGTGCTCGTCAGCACTGTTCTTTCAATCCTGTGTATTGGGTCGTGTTTGGAAGGGGAAAGAACCCAAGCGAGCCTATGTGGCGAGCGTCTCTTACTGTACATATAGATTAAAAAAGAAGCGACAAAATCATATTTACCTTTTTTGCTCTTTGGGCTATATTCGGTGCTTTGTGTAGTAGTTTTTCAATCAGATACTCTCTATTCTGAAAGATACAAAATTATTGAAGGAATTACCTAACAAACACAATTTACACTCTACAGAGTATGTACAATTTAATCCTCTGAAGCAATATGCTGTACCTTGGCTTTTTGGAAGAATTTGCATTTCAAAAGTTCTGCTGCTGTAGGCCTGAAAAACAAAATCAATGGTAAATTGTATAGGAATGTGTTAAGCGATCAAATATCATTCATTAAAACAAATAACACTTGTAGATGTAAGCTTAATATAGTGGTCACATTTTTCATACTTGCAACTATCTTTTGTACATTTTGTATTGGTTATTTTTAGTAGGGCAGAGAAAAAAATATCAATGAGTATTACATTTGCCAGCAAAGTACGTGTTATAATAGATAATGAATGGGTAAAAAAAATATATGGTCTAATTTTATATATATATCACATTTCAATAAAGACATTATTCTGAGAGTTCTTTAAATGCAGTATATTTGAGCTCTGTACCACACATCATTTCATATGCAGAGTGGAGGCAGGTAACTTACACGTAAGATCAATTTGTGCAATGTGCACAGATATTAAAATCCCCATTTAACCACATCAGTTGCATACACAGTGAAATGCATCTTTGTTTTCAGGCCATTAGTTAAAAAAAATCGCAAACCTTTTGGTAGGGTCCTTCTGAAGGCACAGTGTTATTAGCTTCCTAAAAGATTTTCCGTATTTTTTTAACATTTCTTTATCCTCCACACCTGTATCCAAAATAGGAGGATCATTCTGTAGGGTTAGCATTAAAACCTGCAAAGCAAAACAGTTTCTGTTATATCCAATTATTAACATAAACAAGAAATCTTTCATGTTTGATTTTATTATTATTTGCTTATTTAGCAGACGCCTTTATCCAAGGTGACTTACAGAGACTAGGGTGTGTGAACTATGCATCAGCTGCAGAGTCACTTACAATTACGTCTCACCTGAAAGACGGAGCACAAGGAGGTTAAGTGACTTGCTCAGGGTCACACAATGAGTCAGTGGCTGAGGTGGGATTTGAACCGGGGACCTCCTGGTTACAAGCCCTTTTCTTTAACCACTGGACCACACAGCCTCCTAATTTTATAACAAAGAGTCATTTGTCTCAAGTTTATTTATTTTTTTTACCTTCATGGGTGGATATCGGTGATAAGGAGCAGACCCTGTAGCTAATTCAATAGCTGTAATCCCAAAACTCCAAATATCCGCTTTGAAGTCATAACCTCGTACCTGTTTACAGTAAACAGTCCAATTTAATATTAACGTTTCACCATATTTAAAAGCATTATTGTTGATATGACTTAGGGTAGCAAAACTACTTCACCTGCTCCATAACTTCAGGTGCCATCCAACATGGAGTTCCAACAAAGGTCTTTCTAACTTTGTTTCTTGTAACATCGCCCCCTGTTGCTAAGAATGCGCTAACTCCAAAATCTATAAAAGTAAGAAACTGTTTAAATTGGCTTATTTTTATCTACACAAGTTTTTTTGTTTTTTTAAATAGTACTAAATCTGAAGTGGTTCACATTCTAATGTATTTTATGTTTTGACCACCCAAGGGAAAGCTATTATATAAAACAACAGTATACACTATACCATTGTTGTGTCATTTTTTTAAAATATTCAACAAGTCAAGAGAAGTGTGTCTATCACATAAACCGCCACATTCTTGTTACTTTTTAAAATCAGAGGATTAAAGCAACTTTCCAATCAGGCTTTAACCGCAAAAGAAAGACAGGACAATACTTTGTGTCTCTGGTTTGTGCGCCCCTCAAAAACAAACACAGAAAAGAAAGACCGAAGAATAAAAAGACATGATGAAAAACGTCTTCTTTAGTTGTCATACAATATTAGTGTTGCAATCGGCAACCTAATTTCTTATTCGATTATCGTATAGGCAACAATAATCGATGCACTGCCATTTTATTTTTCAAAAGAAAGAATAAACATTAGTTTTTTTTTGTTTTGTTTTTTAACAGAAGATCCAAAAACTAAAACCACTGTTGTGCATAATAGTTAAACAAAAAGACACAACTTACATTCAAATTAGAACATTTCCGATTATAAAAAAAAAAAGAAATACAATGGACTTGAGTTTAACAACTGAAAAGAATATGCGTGCATCGATCAATTGTTGCACCCCTATACAATATACAGTATAATATTGTTTAATAATAACCAATTACAGTATTATGTCTGTTATGAAGTGGATTTGCTTACCAGCTATTTGCACTGACCCATCTTCTCCCAAAAGAATATTCCCGGCTTTCACATCCCTACAGTTACAGAAAACAGTTAGGTGTGTCTGTCTGCATGACAGAAACCATAATGAATGCTGTAACAAATGAGTAAAACATATGGTACCTGTGAATCTGTCCATTTCTATGAAGATAATCCAACCCTTCTAACACTTCTTTTAAAATAGTTGCTATTATTGGCTCATCAAGGACTCCATTCTTATGCTCCCCTCTGCTGAATGTGTACTTAATGATATCCAACATTGATCCTACAGAAAAGAAATATACCTTAAGCATTTATGTTTCCAAAAACATGCAATTATCTATATGATGCATGCATATGACAACACTTGTAGGAAGCTTCAAGCTGATAACGAATTACACCTGCTCATGTTTGCTGATTTCAGAGCCTAAACATTATTTTAAACTGTGCACTGTTAAACCTTCAAATAATGCCATTATTTCTTAAATTAAACATAGTTTACATGACATCCCACAAATCTGCATGTGTATGCACTGACTATTTCTCCTAGCAGGTATCAGTGGTATGATGTGATACGCTCATTAAATACTTACAAAATGATGCAAATAAAACAACCTACCTCCACTTAGTAATTTCATGACCAACCAAAGTTCGTCCTTTACAACAAATGAAGTATAGTAAGTAACCACATTTGGATGATAGCATTGGCTCATTGCTTGAATTTCTTTCTGTTACAAAAAGGGAAAGAGGAGATTTAATTACATTTGTTTTTAAAACTATTAGATTGTTTTAAACCTGAAAATTGGAAACGCGGGAGTCATCTAGCCATATGACTGACATAGGTATTGGAATTGATGGTTCCCAGGAATCCCACATGAATCCAGATACCAGGAAATTATTTGGCAAAGCATAGAACGAGCTCACAACCAATCCACTTATCAAGCTGTTTATGGCACTCTATCAGCATTCAGTCCATTACAGCACATTGCTGAGAGATAATGGAGATGAACATAAAATTGCTGTGAGCAATCCACTGTGATGTTTCAAGTTATAATTTATACTGTATTTGTAATATCGTATACTGTTCTTAGAATCCAATACTGGCACCAGCTAATATAAGTAGAACAAGTGAATTAATATGGTATTTCAAGAAATAGTCATTTACCAGTAACCAGAGTAACTCTGAGTGACTCATCTTGTGATGTAAGATTAAGCACTTTAATGGATAAAGTTGTAGGAAAAATCCCATGTCAGTAAATTATGCAATAGTTCAACTCAATAAAACATTCTGAATCACGTAATATACTTAATGCTTAATTCATAACTTCAAATAACTAAAAACAAACAAAAAACAAATGTTGAAAATAATCTCATAACAAATGCCCGTGTGTAAGCAGTTACCAATCAGTTATCAGTATTATGAAAATGATGCACACTGTGACCTACATTCAAAGTATTCACAGTGGAGTAACTTTCAGCAATTTTGCTAGCTAAAATCAATCAAACACCATAACTCATGGCAAAGTAAGCCAAAAACTATATTTTAATACCCTGAAGATGTCTAGCCTTGGACATTCATTGCCTGTGGGGAATAAATTAATATTCGTGATAAGCATTACTATTCCCTTCCCTCAGCTGGTCACACTTGTGCATTCTATTGTGTTTTAAGATTCCCTCCACAACAGGGTCCATTGTCTGATGTTAACAATTACTGGACATTGTTGATTCATCCAGTCACACCCAATTTAGATTACTGACGTTGCTCATCAGCAGGGTTATATAAAAATAATAAATAATAAATAACAATCTGACTTCCAACTGCCTTAGAATTTATAGAAATATTTTACACACAGCCAGTGAAAACTAAAATGTAAAATTCACCAACTGCATTTACTAGTTATTAGCTATCAGAGTGGGACCGAGTTATGGTACTTAGGGATAGAGTTCTAATATCTTTACAAATAACATGACATAGAAAGAAACTTCGAAACGTGCTCCTTCCAAGCCGTCATTTCTCGCACTGCAGATCCACAGCAATGCCACCAGACCTATAGTGCCGGAGGACAACACAGATCTGGCGGCTCCGCTGCAGAGCCACAGGCGCCCTATCGGCCACAGGGGTCGCTGATGCGCGGTGAGCCGTGGATTCCCCTGCCGACCTAAGCCCTCCCTACCCGGGCAGCGCTCAGCCAATTGTGCGCCGCCCCCTAGGAACTCTCGGTCACGGTCAGCTGTGACATAGCCTGGATTCGAACCTGCGATCTCCAGGCTATAGGGCACATCCTGCGAGGAGCGCCTTTACTGGATGCGCCACTCGGGAGCCGACATAGAAAGAAACTTTGCTACCTTAACACACTGTTTCTACCAGGGGGTGTTCAAGTATGGTCCCCAGGGACCATTAACAGTCCAGGGTTAGTCTTTTTCTTTTCTTTTTTTTTTTTTTTTAAATATAATAAAGGATACTGTTTGTCTATGAATTAACTTAGTGAGGGATCAGGTGGACTGTTGTTGATGTACTTAGTGAATAGCATCATGTAGCTAAATTGTGAGTTAGAGTATAACATAAAGATGCATTATTATGAAAGTTAATACAGCTATAGTGCTTTAACATAACATGCTAGTAAGTGAAGAAATAGTCAGAAGCTGATGGATGGTATCTACTAAAGGACAGAGATAAATTACACAGATATCAGAAAGAATGTATTCATATTTTTACCCACCAACAGTTCATCCATACTTGTCTGGCATTTTTCCAAATTGATTCGCTTTATTGCAACTCGCTCCTGTCTGAGTGTACAAAGGGCTGCCTGAACAACAGCGGTAGCACCACTACCTGCAGATTAAAAAGAAAATGCATAGGTTTATCTTGAACACAATGGCATTCCTTCACAAATATAAGCTGTTGTTGCAGTCAACACCAAAATAAAAAATAAAAACTTCAGTAACCATGTTTTCTGTTTTTGTTTTCCAAACCCTTAAGTACTGTAGCACTTACCTAGAACCCTCTTAAAGAGTATTGTATAATTATATAAAATACAGATGTCACAATGCACATAAACAACTGCTGATGACAGATACTGTAAGTGCAGGGCAGGAATGTGTCATCTCTAGATTTACGCTCAGAGATTAGATGGCAAATCAGCATTTCAGGGCCAAGGTAATCACTGAGTTATCCCCTGTCATCAACATCAATTTACCTCAGCATTATTTTCCGCACTGTGGGGTGAATCCATAAAGCAGGTATATATTATAAGATGCCATTGCAGAGAAAACAAACTGTACTGTCAAACAAAAGTATAAAAAACATGGGTATTGTCAAGAAAGGTGTAGGTACAGAGCACTGGCTGCGGGTGGTGTGAGAGAGTCGCTGTGATGAGAATAGATTATTAAAGTTGTGTTTTTATATAATACCTGTGCAAAACAAACACGTTCATTCCTTTCACGACACTATCATGCAAAAAACAATCAAATGTTTACTTTTCTTAAAAAGCACCCAGATTGTCGCATTGCCCAATTAAGCCAGCAAAAGCTCATATTAACATTACAAACTGTACAATACCAGTTCGGTTCAAATAAGGTCGCAAACCAGTTATTTGGTCTTAAGTCACAGAAAAGCAGTACAGATTGCTGGCAAAACTTGGAACAGAGGCGGGACCAGTGTACCAAGAAATGAAAAGTACGGAGCACAGGTTTATTTGGAAATTCGAGTTATTTCATATTTCTTACAATTAGAATAATGCGAACTGTCGCGTTAGCATTTTTTTAAGTCTGTCATGAAGTTCACTATGTCAAACGTGAATTTAAAAAGCAGCGGTACTTACACTAATTGAAGCATCCCTTAGCTACAGATACCGCTAATTGCGATGCAAATAAATCACGTTTTCAAAAATGACAAGTTCAATTTCATTTCTGTTCAAAATTATTTTTGCTGAAATGACATTCGAAACATCCTTAATTAACCTTCTAGAAAATACATGAAACATCACAAAATAATAATAATAATAATAATAATAATAATAATAATAATAATAATAATAATAATAATATACTGCGCTTTACAGCATCCGCAGTACCATCCACAGACAGCAGCAGCACTAGTTGTTGCATCGAAAAAGCCGGTAGGCCTTATCGTCATTTTCGACTGATAAAAAAAAAAGACCGGTTTAAATCAAACACAATTCACATCACTGAATATAGCGTAGAGACTAACCGATAACCTCCTGGAGCTCATACGACTCCCTGCTAATGGGCCAGCTGGTAGTCTGTGCTGGTTGTGGATTTTGGACGTGAACAGGAGATTCGCTCTGCTCCGCCATGATGCTGCTGTTCAGATATACGACCTCAGACTGCAAAACTCCCCTTCACCTCCTCACTGACTCAGTCTAGTCAAGCACTGCGGGGGATTACTACCGCCTGAGATACAAAACATCCGGACAATGTGACACTCTCACTAGTGTCACCACAGGACAAGGAGGTGTCAGAGTGAAAATGCAAACTATGCAAAATTACAGTGAGTCGCATTTCCTCTTTGTATATTAAAAGTACATTGAAGTTGTTATTTTCTGTTATTGTGTCATTGTTTCTATTAAGTTAAAATATAAAATATTATATAAAATAAGATATAATATAAAATATTATATATATATATATTGTAATTCAGCGTGAGGGAGCAGTGTTCAGAAATGGGGTTTGGTAGTATGAGGTTAGATGTCATGGGGCAGACAAATACCAACGTGTGAAAAGCAGCTCGTACAAAATGAGGAAACGACGTTTGGTTGGCAACATTTATAATTGGTTGTTATTATTACTCAGTGCATTCAAATATCTTCACGGATCCCCTCAGGTGGCGAGATGGACCCATACAATTGTCTGTAACATACTAATTACCTATGAATAATGGATTAGATCTTTTTTTCAGATCAAAAGGCTGATGATTTAAACTAACTTAGCATTTTTTTTTTTTTTTGAAAATGACATCTTTTCCTTTTTTAATGTTTGTTAAATGGAGTTCTGAACTTTGACACATATTTGGGGATAGGGGGTTATATTAAATATTGGTACTGAACTCTTTAGTAAACAACATCTACACATTTTCTAAGTTATGATGTCACGTTTGAAGTTATTTTTAAAGGTTGGATTTAAATTAATAAACGGTCAGTGTTTCATAATGGCTGTGTTTTGTTAATTCCGTATTTAATATTTGTAATTACAGTTCCACGGGGCTGATACATGATACTCAATAGTATTACATTCCAGCAGAGGGCACCCTTATACAAAATAAACCCGTTCGCGTGCTCTGCTACAGTGCAAATGCACTGTTGTGCTCAGAGGCACTTTCTCCTAATTGTAATCCTCATCAGTAGAATGATCAGGCTTTAATACATCACATGTCATATGCATTCACTGGACTAACAGATGGACTGATTTTGCAACAAAAAACCCCCGCCATCAATCAATAGAAGCAAAATCTCAAAGTGCAAAAAAAAAAAAAAAAATCAAAACGAATAAAGTCATTGCATGTATTCCAAAATCGAAAAAGTTACATGAACAATATAGTATGGTATAAAATAAAATTGGCTCGACGGAAAAGCCGGCAATTTCCCCCACAGCCGTAGTGGCTTGATTTATGTATTTATATTGTGTCAGGCTGATGTTTTGTTTTTTAGTGCTTCTTTTTAAGGACAACACTATAAAAGATGTATAAGCATGTATGCTGTTACCAGTGAGCACAAAAATACATAGTATATATCATTTTTGTTCACTGTTTTTGAATTTTACAATCAAAATAAAGTGGCAAGGTAGATGTTTAGTAATGTATTTTCTGTATATCGGATCTTCATAGTCAAAATACCTTTATACATAATCCACTGCAGATAGAGGGCTGATAGTAGGTGCGCTTGACAGGGTCTTCCGTATGCCAAGACAAATTAGAAGGGAGGTCAAAATGTATTCGTTGTTCAGTGTGCATGCATTTTTCCTATTTTTAGTATACAGGTATGTACATAACCTATTTTTAGATGTCATTAAGCAAATCTAGGTTATTATTTATTTTATTATTAAACCCACCCTTTTTCCTACAGCTGCTGTAGATCCTGCTACGTTCTTATCGGTACACCTTTTGTATATGTTGATTGGTATGTGTGACATCTCATTGAGCCAATCGGTTAAGGAGCACTAGATGGCGTCTGACACTCCACTTCCCGAGAGAGAGAGAGAGGGGGAGAGGGAGAGGAATTAACAGGCGGTGCTGAGACTGATCACATCACACAGTCAGACCTGTACGGATCAGGCGTCAGTGACCATTGATAGTAAACGACTGAAAGGAAAACGGAGGAAAACCATAAAGAGAGAATACAAAAACGCAAGCAGCAAAATGGCAGGTATATTAGTCTGGTTTTGGAATGAGAGATTCTGGCTCCCACATAATGTAACTTGGGCAGATTTAAAAAACACAGACGAAGCAACCTTCCCGCAAGCTGAGGATCTGTATCTGGCGTTTCCTTTGGCATTTTGCATTTTCATGATCCGGCTGGTTTTTGAAAGGTAAGGGCTGGGTAGGTTTGCATTTCCTACTAGTGACTGGAGGTGCATAACAAAACGACAGCATGTGTTTTTTAAAACACGACCTCTACATAATTTAAGATAAGTAGGTTTGGGATAATGTATTGTTTCAACAGTACAGCAAAGCCAGATAAAAGGCTAATGTATGTACATGATATGATATGAGGGATAAATCTTTAATGGTAACCACTTAACATGTATTTGACCTACTGTAAGTACTGTACATGAATAAAGGCCTAAATAATAATAATAATAATAATAGTACAAAAAGAAATCAGTTACCAATTTTCATATAATTGTTACTGATATGTGTTTAACCACAATGAAGTTCAATTGGCCTAGCAATCTAGTACTGTAGTTGTAAGTTATAGCTGTCTCTAGTAGGAGGCGAACTATAGTTCTTTGTTCTGTCTTCATGCATTTCGCTTGGTCGGTCTATACATTCATCCATGTTAAGTTGCTGTAGTTTGCAACACTGTGGTACTTTAGTATTACAAACACTGTACATCTTGATTTACCTAATGTTGCAATCAATGTAGGCGTCGTTAACATCAGGTTTTCCAGTTACATTGATTATCTGCAGTTAAATCAGGATTCAACAAGCTTGAGTATCAATAGCAATGTTCTTCTACGCGCTGTTTATTTGTAATAACTTAGTTATACAGTACAAGCCCATAAAAACTATACATTATGTTGAAGGATGCAAGGGTGAAGAACAGATTTATTTTGACACGTGTCTAAAGTAACAGTACCATTAATACATTGTTTCATTGCACTATTGTGTAGTCATTCTTTCTTGCGATTTTTTTTTTAAAATCATACTTGCTAATACAACATTGTAACGACTGCATGTAACTTGAATAGCATTCCTGTAGAAAATTGCAAGCTTGTCATGGTAAGATAGTTACAAGTAGGTGGCCTAAAATATTACCTCTGTTTGATCAAACAAAGCACACAAAACCAGATACTGCAGAACAAGCTAAAGTAAATATTTAAAAAAGGTGTTTATAAAAGTAGCACATTGCAGTATGAATGTAGCTGAAGTAAAATAAATAAATAAATACAACCAAAAAAATCAAAAGATCACTTGAGAAAACAGGAGCCCAAAGAGCTGTCAATGCTAAAAGGAGGCTGTGTGGTCCAGTGGTTAAAGAACAGCGCTTGTAACCAGGAGGTCCCTGGTTCAAATCCCACCTCAGCCTTATTATGTGACCCTGAGCAAGTCACTTAACCTCCTTGTGCTCCGCCTTTCAGGTGAGAAGTAATTGTAATTGACTCTGCAGCTGATGCATAGTTCACACCCTAGTCTCTGTAAGTCGCCTTGGTTAAATGCCTCTGCTAAATAAACAAATAAAAATAATAATAATAAAAGGTAAGAACATGGATTTTGAGGTTGAAGCAATGTGAAGAGTTTGAGTTCCATCAAGGCACCTTGTTAGTTTAATTTTTTTATGGGCTTTTCATTTGCAAAAGTAGGTTATGACCAGAACATTTCAGAGGGACTTAAACAGCCAAGCTAGAATAAAAGGATCAGCAGTATACATGTGATATCTACATAAACAATCCAAGTTACAAGTAACTCAAATAATATATGATATAAAAACATGACCAGAACACAATTTATTTTAAATGTATGTGTTATTAGTAGTTCCAATCGTGTCTATACGTCACATCTTTATTACGAATAACCTTTCTCTTTTTATATCACATATGTATTTAGCTGATCTTTTTTTGAAGCCTGGCCCCCTCTGTAGATATGACAACTGTTTAACCTAGATAGCAATGACATTCTGCAGCTGGCTGCTCTTAACTTGTTTGTGTCTGCTCCTAAGCATTGCACTGTTTTTAGTAGTTTAAATATTATTTAAAGGTGGAGCTGATTTTCCTGTACTGAATTGTATTTCCCTTTGAATTTCGAAATGTCAACCATTCCGAGTTGGGAAATGACCCTCGTCACATGACCTGAGCACATATTTAAAAAGCTGATAGGCCTGCTGTGACCACTTATTTACATACTGGGAACAAACCTTCACCATTTGATTCCTCACTCCAACCTAAGCAGACGTGTCTCCACTTGCTCTGTTTTCATGAGATTCTTTTTCTCTTCTAGACTGTTTGGCAAGTTATTAACTCACATATTCCTCTTAGGAACTTGGCTTGCCCCTTCCTTTGGATGCGACGGTAGTTCTTTTTCTGTATTTTTTAACTAAAATCACACGGCTGTGTGTTTTTAGTGCGGATTGCTGAGGAGCGGCAGCTGCTATTTCCAGTTTTAATGTAAAAACAAAAAATCTACTTACTGTTCCTTTGTCTTCGATAAACGGCTACAGCATGTTCCAGTGTGCCCGTGCCTTGTAGCACCGGCTCGGCATAACACAGCATATTAACTCTGTGCATAGCACCTTGGGCTTTATTCAGTGGTACACAGCACATGCGTGCATAGTACCCCGTACACTCACCCGGTGCCCTGTGCACCTCTGTGCCCGTGCTTTAGCCCGGTGCCTCGTGCTCGGTGCGCCTCGGTGCCTGTGCTTTAACATGGTGCATAGCACTCCCGTGCATAGCTCCGGTGCATTACTGTGGTGCATTATTCAGTGCTTCCGTGCATAGCACCCAATGCGCTCAACCAGGGTCCCCGTGGTTGGTACACCTCCGTGTGTAGCACTTCCGTACATAGTACCGGTGTATTACTCTGTGCTCGGTGCTGGTACATAGCACCCCCATGCATAGCAACCCTCTGTCATGGAGGACTCCCCATCAGAGAGTTATTCAGCTCATAGCGGTCCACTGGCAGACGAGCTAGCAGCCCTCGTGGGCAGAGCTGCTGCCTGAGTCCAAATTCCGTGGACTGAGGAGACCCAGTTCCGCCGATTTTGTTTTCTGAGACCTCGGCATCGCTTGGACAATGCTGTAAGCCGCTCCCGGTCCTCCTGGATGTTTCGGAGGCGGTGCAGTCCTCATGGGGCAGCCCAGCATAAGCGCCCACTTGCTTGCTTTGTATGCCCTCCAGGGCGCAGAGAAGCTGGGGCGCCAGCATTTCCCGCACGTTGATTCCTCGGTGGCCACCTTGGTGCAGACACCGACAAGATCAACACTGTCCCGTGACTTCTCCCCAAATAAACAGTGCAGGGTCACGGAGACACAACGTGCCTATCTCCCCCGGATATACCTTCGGGCCAGTTGTGGAGGAGATGCTGCAGCGGTCTCCCCAGGTGAGGGAGTTGTTGAAACGGCTCACAGAGCTGCTTCCACGTCCCGCGTATGCTCAGCGCCAGGGGCAACAGCGATGGAAACCCAGAGCTGCTGCACTCGAAACCATTGTGTGCATTGTCCCAGTGGCTGCTCCACCTGCGCCAGGTAGACAGTACCCCAACAACCGACTCTCGGCAGCGACGGGCAGTGCCAAGCAGAGGTATCGAACCAGACGGCAGATCTGCTGTCGAGGGGGAGACTCCCCGACACACCGAGTGGCGCCTGCATCTTCATGTGGTAGCCAGGATTTGGCACAGGTTCGGCAAGGCAGCAGTCGACCATTTTTCTTCAGAAGAGTCCACTCATTGCCCTCTGTGATTCTCGATTTAGAGAGGCGGGGCCCCCCTAGGAATCGATGCCTTAGCCCACAGCTGGCCTCAGGGTATGCTTTATGCCTTCCCTCCTCTGGCACTGATCCAGTCCTTCCTGGAGAAGGTACAGAATGAAAGCGCGAGGGTCCTCCTGTTGGCACCATACTGGCCCAGTAGGATATGGTTCGCCACCCAGAGCCAGCTCATTCAGGGTCATGGGTGATCCCGCTACGCATGGACCTTCTCAATCAGGCGCGGGGTCACTTGTGGCACCCAGACCCTGGATCACTCAAGCTGTGGGTCTGACCCCTAAACGGAAACATCTGAGTGCCCTCGGTCTCTCAGACTCTGTTATTGCCCCACTGCAGAATGCTAGAGCCTCTTCAATGAGGTCTCAGTATTCATATTAATGGAAGATTTTCCAGGAGTTGTGCTTGGAGAGAGACCATGACCCCTCTTCCTGCCCCATGCAGTTTTTATAGGACTGACTAGAGGAGGGTAAGTTCCCCTCTACGTTGAAGGGGTACCTGACTGCTATATCTGTGTGCCACGTTAAAATTGACTCTGTGTCCCCCGGAGCTCATTTTTTGGCAGTGCAGTTCATGAAAGGGGCTAGGAGGCTTCACCCTCCCCTTAAACCCATGGTTCCATCGTGGCGTCTGGACTTGGTCAAGAAGCTCTCACGATGGCTCCCTTCGAACCTCTGCATTCTGTGGACCCTAAATTTTTGTCCTAAGGTTACTTTTTGTGATGAGGTTACTTTGCATACAAACCCGGCTTTTCTGCCTAAGGTTGTTTCGCAGTTTCACCTGAACCAGCTGGTGGAACTGGAGCCGTTTCATCCGCACCCTTTCCCTTCTGAAGATCAGAGACTTAACACACTCTGCCCTGTCAGGGCACTGAGATGTTACACGGATAGGTCTAAATCATGGCGACAAACAGCCCAGTTACTGCTATGTTATGGGTCGCGTACTCAGGGTCAGGCACTTTCCAAGCAACAGTTGTCGCGTTGGATAGTGGATACGATCCAGTTGGCTTTTGAACTGGCTAACTTGCCCTCTCCGGGTAATGTTACAGCACACTCGACTAGAGGGACTGTGACGTCTTGGGCAGTGTTTCATGGGGCATCCCGGCTTGTGGCTGCTTTGGCTGAATTTGACAGAGTCTGCTTTTGAAGCACATTTTCAGTTTCAGAAAGTGAAATAAAAACTATAAACAGTTTCAGTTTATTCTATGAAAAGTGGTACCATATCTGTCAGTGGTTGAGATTCCAAATCCTGTTTTTCTGTGATACTGAATCTGTTGGGTTGCCTCCAGTATACCAGATATAAATCTAATTAAATATAACACCTTAACTGAATTAAGATTTTGCCACCAGTATTATTTCTCACACAGTCTTTCTCACTACAGTATGTACTTCTTAAATGCACTGTCTGAGTAGTTTGTTACTTGTTCTGTAACATTAACAGTTGTATTGTACATTCTCAAAATACACTTCTGATTCCTGGCCACATAATACTGCAGTAGAATTTGAGACGTTGACTCTATTGGCAAAATAGGAGATGTGAGGACTGCAGAAGTCTGAGTGGCATTGATTACTCAAGAGGGCTTTTGGCTCATTGTTGCCTATCAATTTTAAACAATAGAATTATAGAATGGAATAGAATTATAAAGACAATGTTTAATTAATCTTTCTATTTTATTGAAGTTTCTAATACAGGGATGAAATAAACTTAGACTGAGCATAACAACCAGAATGTACTATATAATCTATCCAAATACAATGGCAGACATTTTCACAAGGTCATTAGGGTTTCTTTATTGTTTGTGCCCTGCTATAAGCCACAAAGAGGCTTGATTTAAATGTGTTCCATGCTGAAAAGAACATAATTACAACCTACTGCTTTCTTTTTGCTCAGGGTGTATTCCAAACTTGTAGGGGCTCTGAGCTCCAGCATTGTTCACCGACAGTCCACAGAGAGAGAAGCACTTAGCAATGTGTGAACAGAATAAAAGCCTGCTCGGGGTTTCTCGGGTATAATTAAAATAACTTTCCCTCCGCACACTACCATTTTATACCCCTTGGCACACTGACAGCCTGCTTGAAATTATTAGCCACAAGAGTCAGGCTAGATTTCTTATCTGGTGATTTATTAAAGACCTGATGTTTTAAAAATATTCACCTTGCATTCATAAATAAAGTAGGAAAGGTGTAGTTGTAGAGGTTTTATACAGTGTTTTTCAGTCCTGTTAAACTGTATTCCACTGTGACTGTTTATGAAGTTAACTGATTGCAGATCATGCATGTATACCCTGTTTACACTTTCCAGCCAAATGTGCAGGAAAGTTAATAAATTATATGTTATTTTGCATATTAATGCTAGAAGTAAAATCATACTAGCCAGTAATTAAATCATCCCAGCCACACTGGTGCTGAACTCTGGTAAAAGCTTATGCTGTCAGCTCAGTAGAATATTTAATTGATGACCAGTGGCACTTATAAACATCCACACTCAATTTGGGGTAAGTAAACAAACAAAAAAAATTCTTAATGGCAATCCATTATTTTATTTTTTTAAATCTACAGTATTAAACTACTGTAGGAAAACTACCAGTAATATAAATGACAGTTGATACATAAATGCAGGAGATTCTGGGAAATACATTTCCAAGCCACATTTTATATTAATTGAATAGAGGAGGAGCCTATGCCTTCATAAAACCTGATTAGCACTAATCTTGGGCTACCTAATGTTAACTTTGGTTAGGTAGCACATAATTAGTGTTAATCCGGGTCTGTGAAAAAAGCCAATAGTGTCTAACCGTACTACACTACAGTATGTAAAAAGACTGCAAGAATTGTGTTATATATTGTCGAGTACACATTAATTCCTTACACACAGTAACATGAACAGCATGTTTATTTGTTTCTGTACGGTATGGAGATGCATGCTACTGAACAACTGCTTCTTGTACAATTGTGTGCATCGCTGTGCATTATTTCTGGTTTGATGAAGAAATAATTTCAAACTATGTAAATACTGTTGATGATTTGATCTCAAAATGCAGGAAGGCAGTTGCACTTGCTGTGTGTATCAGGCATTCAGTAT